>NW_018251131.1:24611-46889 GCF_001263595.1 Phalaenopsis equestris | reverse complement strand
ATTGTGGTCCCGAAACGAGGGAACCATAGGATTCTAGCCGGTGTCTCTCTAATCAACTTTAACACGCACCATAATTTTTAAAGAACTTCAATCATAGGGCCGTCTGATTTGAAATCATAACTTGACACCCTAGAAAACTTAAACTCGCCACGGCAAGAAGCTTGGAGCTAGTATGGTGGGCAACACGACTATCTTCAACAACAAAACCTGTCTTCCCCAGCTAAACCAATTTCCTTCTTTAGAATTAAACAACCAAGCCATAGGATTTCGAGGTTGTCTGCTTATGCAGCATAAATCCTCACCTTATATTTAGGCTTTTGTACAGCTCTGTTATACAATCTAAGCCCTATCATAGGATTTTGAGGTTGTCGTTCATCAAGACCTAAAATCCTCACATCTTTCAGGCTATTTGTGTGATCGTTTCACACAAATGTAAGCCCTAAACTAAAAAAAATTGGCAGGATGAAACATTCAAATAATATATCCTTAAAATTTAAGTCAAACAATAGGATAGATTGGGAAGTCATCGAGGTTCTCCTCCGGATCTATGACATCCCCTAGTTCTTCATCTTCTGGATTCCAAAAATAAAATGTTCCAAACTTAAACCATTCCCATTTCACACCTCTTTGTCCAATTTTGTTGAAAATTCCTATCCTTTTGAACTCCTTAAAGATAATATTCCCTAATTTTTATCGGAGTATTCTTAGGTGACTTCTGTTATCTAAGATGTAATTAACTATAAGGGCTTACCCTTATAGGAAGTTTGTCCAAACCCAGCTTAATATAAACCTTATTTAATTCTTTGTATCAAATAGGAAAACTTGTTGGCAGATAAAATGGTTTTCGCAAACCAAATGGATGTCATATATTTCTTAGTTTATTTGATCAAGTCTCATTCTCAAGTCTTGTGTTTATCCTTCGGAACAGATACAGGATTTGAGGTACAATGCTCTTTCATTTCAACTATGAAAAATATGGGGTTAGTTTGAGTTCATGTTTTTCTAAACTTAAATCTATATGTAAATTAAATGTCCTTCCAAAGCGGGCGATGGGATTTCGATTCCGTTGACCGATAGCTTCTTATGGAAACCTCCACAACCCAAAATAGTGTCGAAAGCTTCTAGAGACTCCACAGGGGATGAGCTTTTCTCTCCATTTAAATCAGGAAATACTATCTTCACACATCGGTAATGTGTCCATGTACCCTTGGACCAAATTATCCTTCTTCAGTTCACATACTTGACCCATTTCTATCTTGGGAAAGTACTGTCTGGACTTCAGGACTGTCTGTTCAACCACCTTTGAACAGGAGGCCATTAAGGACTTTTTAATTTTCATGTGGGGTCGGACCCCAAATAGGTGTGTTGATGGACTAGTTCCACTTGCGCATTGTATGTGAAAAAATAGGTCCCGCATTAGGTCCTAAACACTTTACATCTTTTTTTTAGTTTGATTTGTTGTTCTACAAATTAAATCAAATAGTATTGTGCTGCGCGCGCTTTAAAATTTTCTTATATAATTTAAAATTTTCTACTTTCAAATTACCTTTTTGCTGAAAAATTTTAAAATCCCCAAAACTAAAACTTACCCGGTCTACAGATCAACATCTATTAATTTTCAGTACTTGCACTAAGATCACATGGTTTTGGACATATAGCTAACCCCAAAGCTTTCTATTTTAAAGCTGCTACAATGGCCTTCCCAACGCTGACTTTTTCTTGCAACTTGCCGACAAGCAATGAAGCCCGCAATGTCGCACCTACCATTAAGTTCGGAGCCGGATTTGAAGATTTCGAGGTCATCCTCGGGAAAGCCCCATTCATCATAATGAAAGTTGCCACTCCAGAAGTTCAGGGGCCTTCTATTGAATTCAACCTGAACTGTCTTCAAGACTTTCCTTCTTATAAGAAGGTCAACACTACTGCTGCCGCCATGGCAACTACCAAGCCTGTTGTTCCCGCTACTGCTAAGGGAAAAGAAGTTATGATCATTAAAGATCCCACTGAGGGATTGGCTGTCTTGCCATTAGTGTTTGAAATCGGATCAAGTTCAAAGACTACACTGCTAACTCGAACCCAAAGGAGAAATCGTAATAGAAGGGTTCAGAAGGCTACTAAGGCCCAGGCTCCTAAGGAGATACCTGTTGAGGAAGATCCTCACCAGGATGAGTCGGAATTATGGGAAACATATCTACTCCTGCGAGGAACTAGATTCCATCCTTTAATGGGTACCAATGGGTACGAGAGTATACAGAAAATTGCCACTACTCTACCATCACTTCATGCATATGGTGAGTTGAGAAAGCAGTCCACTCCTATCACCCGACTCAGTTCAGTTTTCAAGAGGCTAGCTCTCAAGGAAGGTTGTTCAGTTAGTGAACTACTCAAACGAGTGGGACATGCAGTATCCCCTTGCATAAGGAAAGCAATCTTAAAGGTCATTAAATCTGTTAGACGATCTCAGAAATCAATTGAAGCTTTGCCTGCTCGCATTCCTGTCTAGTTTTGCTTGGGAAGCAGAGTTTATACCACCCTCGTTACCACCGATTCTACTGTCACCACGACTGCAGGTCGTCAACCAGCCATGTCACAAATAGGTTCAACAGTTCTACCAATCATACATTACAAAGATATTTCTAAAGTTTCAAAGCAAAAGTGAAGAAATTACCTAGTACTATAGTTGGTCTGTACCATGGGGAGCATACTTTTCTTCCACATATAGATGTTTCTATTGAGACACTTCATCTCAAGACATCACCGTCAAAGAAGAAGGTGTGGGTACCCAAGGTTGATGTACCGATACAGTCCGGTGAGCCCGCAGGGCAAGATCATGGAATGAAACTAGGGTTCAAAGTATCTAACATTAAGTATCTGACATTGTTGCAACAATTGCCAACCAGAAGGAAGAACAAGAGAAGGAGGTCCAGCAAGGTCTGGTCTTCCAGATCATAAAGCAATTCAAGAATCAATAATTGAAGGAAAAGTTAAAAAGCTCAGGGTTGATATTTTTGAGTTGGCTCAGGAACAAAGAGTCTCCATTGATGATGATGAAGATTTTGACTATAATGATTACCTCAAAGAAGATTTCATGAATGTCCATGTCATTGAAATCAGAGCTGCTACATCTACATGCGAGGCTCAACCTCTCATCAAAGAAATGTCGTAGATGAGCTGCATAGGGCTGTCCACCTAAGGGATGAGCAAGTCAGCCAACTGGAGAAAAGGATAGAAGAGATGGTCGCAGCCATGACTGTCATGGCAACAATTTAAGGACAATCTTAACCCTCACAGTTAGCCTTTCTAGAGGTCAACCAACCAGAAATTATACATATTACAGATGAAAGAAGAGATGTTGCCTCAGCAAATAGAGATGAGTAACCAAAGAAGGATCCTCCATCAAGCACCATGCTGGAGAAGGAATTTAAGTAAATGGTCGAGCAAGTTCAAGAGGCCTTAACCCAATCTAAGGGTGGCGCATTAGTTTTAAATGGTAGGACTTACCTGGAATAATTGAATGTCGTACCCTTAACTAATTTTGTGTCCCCAAACTTTTAGATATTTGATGGGACTGGAAATCTCAGACAGCACATAGCACATTTTTGAGCTAGTTGTGGCAACACGAGAAGTAATGAAGCTTTACTCTTCCAACAATTTTTCAGCAGCTGTTAAGGATTGCTTTTGATTGGTATGTTGGTTTGCCCAATGGATCAATTAAGATGTTTGCTGAGTTGGAATAATTATTTGTGAAAAGATTTGTTGGAGTGCAATACCAAGTCTTTATTGGAGAGCTCGTGATGGAAAAACGAAACCCAATGAGACTTTAGTGGATTACATTTTGAGGTGGAGAAACCTTAGCATGAAGTGTGAACCTCAACTATAGGAACATCAAGCAATTAAGATCTTACTCAGAAGCATTCATGGGTCGGTAACTTTCATGCTCAAGGGAATCACAATCAAATCCTTTGAGAAGCAGTCTTCATGAAGAAATCAAACATATGGATTCTCATGAGAACTTCAAGCAATCAGAGTATTTGAGAAAAAGTCGGGAATAGTAGTGAGTATCAATAAAGGAAAGTAACCAATGAAGATATATCCAGAAAATCCTCGCCAATCTTCATCACAACATGCTTAGAAACAAAGTGGCCAGTCCAACCAGCGACTGCCTCAAGAAGGATCACCTCAAACTGGGAATAAGTAAATATCTTTAGGAAAACGACATAAAATGTTGTATTCTTTCAAAGATAAAGCTGTATAAAAAATGTTTAAAAGTCTGATGAAGAAACCTGAGTTCAGACTACCAGATCCAAAAAAGCCTGAAGAGGTTGATAAGAAGGATCAACCAAATTATTGCCCATACCACACATTGCCTGGGAACACTATAGAAAAATGTTTCATTCATAAGGATTGGATCAAGAAGAACCTTAAAGAAGGGAATATAACGATCCCAAAAGAATATTTAAAAGACCCTGAAAAAGGTTCCATAAATGTGATTTTGGCCGAACCAATCTCTCTGATTGATCTGTATACTGGAGAAGATGGATGGAGTACGACTTGGGATGATCTCAAAAGGGTCCTAAGCCAAATACAGGATGCTCAAAACAATCTTTTGCATATACCAAAAAATACGGATGAAATGAAGTTTGGAGAAAATCATCCAAGAAAATATTTCCAAGAAAATATTAAAATAAATCTAGAATACATCAAAACAAGCCTCCGTTCAGAATCTTCAGCCTGCCAAACCCGATACAAAGATTTCAATAGGAGATCTGTCATCATCAAAAATAAAGACGAAGAAGAACTCTACCATGAAGACTGATAGCATGGGGGATAGGATAGGGGCTACTCTACTAGATTAGTTTTTCGCATTCAGGGAAGAAAGTCTTCGAACCTTTACCTCAAACCCCTGACTTTGTATGATTATCTTTTTACCCCTCTTGGGTCTTATGAATATAATGATTGTGATATTTGCTACGTTTTAACTGTTTCTAGTGATGACTTAATCAATTATGACCAATATAACTTCGATCTTGATTCATAAAATCATCCTCAAGTCCTACTTCCACGACAGCCCCGGGAGTGAGGAACCAATTCTCGAGCCCCACGGTGCACCCCCTGCCATTAACTTAGATCTTTCCAATAAAGAAGAAACACCGAAAGATTCGATAATGATATCTCAAGAAGAAGAAAGTACATAAGTGAATTTAAGGAGCGGAAGAGTGTTAACTCCAAGAATAGCTCCAACAGATAAAGGAAAATAAATAGTAACTCGAGAAGAACTTCGTCCATCAGTGGAAGAACCACACAACCAAGAGAAATATGGAGGATCATACAAAGTGGATTACAACGCACTAGCTCATCTTAGGAAGTTGTCGTCCAGATTAAGCATCTATGATGCTCTGTTCCTGTCAAAGAGGATGAGAGAGTCTTTGGTTACACCTTTGCTTGACCCAGAGATTTTCTTAGCACAATTGGACAGCACATCATCGGATGAATTTTGCTCATTGAAGGAACATTCTGGGGTGACCTTCACAGATGAAGATTTGTTGCTTGGTACAGCCGACCACAACCAACTACTCTACATCTCCGTTAACATTAGTAGTTTTGTGTTGTCCATAGTCTTATTAGATCTTAGAGCATCACTCAACTTGATGAGTCTACAAACATTGACCTATTTGGATATTGAAGCTCAAAAGCTTACGGTCGATAAAATGATGTTAAGTGGATTCAACCAAAAGGGAGAGAGAGCCCTTGGATTGATTACATTGCTTATGAAAATTGAAGAACTAGTAACAGCTGCTAGGTTTCATATCATCGACGTCGAGACCTCTTTCAATGCTCTACTTGGTCGGTTGTGGATTCACGAACACAACATGGTTCCATCATCATTACACCAGTGCATTAATTACTATAAAGAGGGACAAAAATATTGCATCAAGGGAGATCTACAACCGTTCTTAGTTCATGAAGTTGGTATTCATGAAGATGTCGCCTACTACGCGCCTCCAAAGAAAACCGTCTTCTCTCACTAAATTATCAACAAATAAAAATAAAAATTCAGAAAATACACACAGAGGAGGGCATTCAACTCCACTTCAGTGATCTTCCACCACTCTTTTACAATAATTTTCTAGAGTTCTTTTAGTTTGCGTACCCGAGGTTGAGGCCGGGGACGTGAATGAGGAAAAACTAACTTAATTGTTGTAACTTAATTATTGAACGAACTAGGCCAACCATCAACATTGGTGATGAAGACAGTTCCGAGAATGAAATAATGATGATAAAATAGAAGAAATCTCAATATGAGATATACTTAGAAGATATAAAGCAAAGCAAATATGAGACGATGTATGATCGGATAAACCACTGTGTGAATGTTATGACCCTTACTCTGATTCTCTCTCAAAAGGTCGAGAGTTTAGAGGTCAAGGAAGTCTGTAGCGCTCGTTCAAAGTCGATCAAGTTTTATCGTGCTTCTAACTCTACTAATCTTGAAAATCATGTAAATGTGGATGATGATCCTAATGAATTAATGGAATTGCCTTTTGGTTATTATTTGCCTTGTGTATAAAAGTTAAATCAGTAGGGACATTTGTTAAAACAAGTATCGAAAGATAAATTACAACTTATTGAAAAACTATGGAATGTTAAAAGTCAAACTCCAAACTCAAAAGAAGGTCTCAAATTTTGTACAGTCGGACCAGTCGATGATTCTAAATTTTGTATGGTTGTTACTAGTGAATCAGAAGAGGATTGCCTCGATATAGAGGATGACTCTACTGATCAGCCAATAGAAGATTCTCTGCCTGAATTTGAGGAGGAAATTAAATCCACTGTTGATGAATTAAAGGAAATTAACCTTGGGACTGAAGAGCAACCATGGCCTACATTTATAATTTCTCTACTAATGATGAAGAATCTCTGCAATTGGTTAAATTGATAACAGAATTCAAAGATTGCTTTGTATGGAGCTATCATAAAATGTCAGGACTGTCAGTAGAGGTCATAGTTCATAAACTCGGGTGGACAAGAATATAACCACAGTGAAACAAGCTCCTAGAAGAATACGCCTTAAAATAGAGCAGTAAGTCATCGCTGAGGTGAAGCAATTAATAGACGCTAACTTTGTAAAATAGGAGCAGTACCCCACATGGTTAGCTAACATTGTCCCAGTTAAGAAGAAAAATAGACAAATCTTATTTGTGTCGACTTCAGGGATTTGAACAAAGCATGTCCAAGAGATGAATTTCCATTACCGATACCAAAGTGATGGTGGATATTTCTTTGACAAATAAAATTTTCTCTTTCATAGACGGATCATCGGGATACAACCAAATCAAGATGGCTCCTGAAGATGCAGCACTTACAGCCTTTAGAACACCGATCGGAATTTTCTGCTACACAGTAATGTCATTCGGCCTAAAGAATGCTGGAGCAACATACCAATGTGCAATGACAAAAATTTATGACGACCTCATCCACAATCAAGTGGAATTCTACGTGGATGATTTGGTCATCAAGAGCAAGTAAAAAATAGACCATTTGTACTATTTGAGGATCGTGTTCAAACGGTTACGACATAATGACCTTAAAATGAATCTCTTAAAGTGTGCCTCTGGCTTTACCTCTAGGAAGTTTCTAGGATTCATTGTCCATCATCGGGGAATCGAGATTGACCTAGAAAATATTATAGCTATCTTGTAAATGCCTCCACCAAAAACCTTGAAACAACTATGTTCTTTCCAAGGAAAGTTGGCAAATCTAAAATTGGAATATCTGAGACGCTTTTTTCTAATCTCTCAGATAGGTGTCAGCCCTTCTTGGCATTAATTAAAAAGGAGGACAAATTTGTTTAGGAAGAGAAATGCCAACGAGCATTCGAGGACATTAAGCAATATTTAATTACACCTCCTGCTTTGCAGAAAACTGTTGATACTTTATACCGCGGCTTTAGATGACTCTCTCGGAGCCCTCTTAGCCCAAGTCAATGATGAGGTTAAAAAAAAAATGCACTTTATTACTTGAGTCGTGGCCTAATACCGACGGAGATAAGGTATCCACCTATTGAAAAACATTTTATGGCATTAATTTTCGCCACCCAAAAGCTTAGAAATTACATGCTTTCTCATAAGATTACCCTGATCTCAAAAGTTAATCCATTGCAATATTTGATGACCAGACCAGCACTCTCCGGATGTCTAACAAGATGGTCAATGATTTTTTTGCAATTTCATATAACTTTTGTTCCCCTCCGTGTTATCAAGGGACAGATTTTGGCAGACTTTCTTGCTGCACACCCACTTCCAACTGGGCCCCCTCTTAATGATGAACTACGCTATGAGCAGACACTATAGATGGAATTCTCCAGTGTGCAACACTGGGAGATGTACTTCAATGGAGCTTTGTCATCCAGAAAGGACAAGAGAACAGTCACAATTATACCAAGCAAAGCAGGTATTAGTTTGATCTTTATCACACCAGATAAGGGTATATTGAGATTCTCATACTACCTGACAGAGTCATGTACCAACAACGAAGTAGAACATGAATCCTTAATCACCGGATTAGAGTTGGCAATCTTGATGGATATAACAAACATTGCAATCTATGGTGACTCACAGCTCGTCATTCAGCAAGTTGCTTGATAATACAAGATTTTGAAACTGAGATTAGCAGAATACCATCGGTACACAATGAGGCTGCTGGAACAGAGCCCCGGTGTAACTTTCTACTGAGTTCCTAGGGGAGATAATGCCCATGCTGACGCTCTGGCAAAACTCACAAAAGAATTGGCATGTCACCTAGAGGATTTCATTGATATTACAGTACAAGGAAGACAAGTTTTGTCTCGGATTGACCTCAGAACCCTACATAAGCTCGGTAAAGAAGAGGAAACAATAATTATGGTTGTGGATATTAATGATGATTGGCGCAAGCCATTAATAGAATATTTGCATTCTAGAAAGCTACCAAAAGATAAGTCTGAAGCACATCACGTTACAAAAAGAAGGGCTATGTCATATGCTCTAGTGGGTGATGTCCTCCACAGAAGATCGTTTGGTCATATGTGGCTACGATGCTTGAGCAGAGTCGAAGCCCAAAATATTATCAAAGAGGTACATGCTAAATTGTGTGGCGCTCACCAGTCAGGGCCAAAGATGAAAATAAAGATCAAGAAACTCAGATATTATTGGCCAGCAATGATGTCCGACTGCATTAATACAGCTAGAAGATGTCACCAGTGTTAAGTGCATGAGGTGGTCTTGCACCAGTCTCTGAATGTGCTACACCCAAACGTCGCGTCGTAATCATTCAAGTGTTGGGGCACGAACATAATAGGTCTGATGGACCCTCCATCCTTCAAATGACACATATTTATACTTGCCGCTGTAGATTATTTCTCCAAATGGGCAGAGGCAGTACTGTTACGAGAGGTGACAACACAGCACATCCTTCAATTCTTCAAAAGCCAAATTTTCTACTATTTTGGAGTACCGCGAACAATAATTTTTGATAATGGGACGGCTTTTAAAAGCACCAAAATCAATAATTTTGTCAAATGACATGAGATAGATTGGAGATACTCTACAATTTACTATCTCAGAGCAAATGTCCTAGTTGAAGCCTTCAACAAGACATTGGTAAAAATTTTAAAGAAAACACTGAACAAAAACAAAGGAGATTGGCATAACAAGTTATTAGAAGCTTTGTGGGCTTACTGGACGATTTTCAGGACTCCCACTCAGTATACACCCTACATGCTCGTGTACGGGTCTGAGGCCGTACAACCATTAGAAATCCAGACATCGTCCCTCAGAGTCACTGTAGCCAACCAACTTACAACGGAAGAAATTTTAAAATTCAGACTTGAAGAATTAGAGTCTTAAGGGAAAATAACTTAAAGCACAACAACATTTGGAACTTTACCAGACAAAGATGGTATAAGCTCATGACAAATTGGTCCACCCAAGGACAAAGAAAGTTGGTGACATTCTCCTCACGCTCAAAAGACCCATTCTTGCAAGCCGCAAGATAGGTGGAAAATTTGAGCCAACTTGTGTGGGACCATTTATCGTAGAAAAGGTCTACGCAGGAGGAGTCTACCAGCTAGTAAGTTTCTGTGGTGAGAGACCCATGCTGCTAATCAACAAACGATACTTGAAGACATACTACGGAACATCACATTGCTTGACATCGCTTGACTTGAAATTTTGAAATTTTGATTGTTTTGGGGTTATCTATTTGGCCCAATGTCTGTGACAGTGTCCAAAATTTTGTAATAAGATTAACCTCAACATAATAATTTTTTTTGAAATTACACACTTCAATTTTCTTCTTTTAAACTTGATATTCTACTAAATTAAACAATATATACACATATATAAACAATTTTTTCACTTAAGTAAAACTAAAATTTTCTTTAATAAACACTTTGTTTTGTTCTTGTTCACGCCAAGTTTTAGCTCACTGATATTTTTCTTTTCGTCTGCAGAGAAATGTCAGGCCAGAGGCTGATCTTTGCTTTTAAAGATTGTTGGAACCTCACACTCAACAAAGAAAGGGTGCCGCAGGGCGGCACCACAGACTTTGACATGGACTTTAGTCAAGTCGGCATGGACTATGAGGGTCCCCTGATGGACGTGGTTAGCCGTTAATAAAAGGAGAAACTACCATCGCTGCTAAGGTTCGGCACCAAAGATAGTTCCTCACTGAAGGGAAAAAATGTAATAGTACAACAAGACCCAATGGAGGGGACCAGTAGCCTACCTTCCATGATAGCTACACTGACCGGAGTCCTAGTCGTTGTCGATAATGAAAGACATCCAGATACACCACTACAGAGGACTCAGCGCAGAAATGCTAGCCACCAAAAACATAAAGTTTTTTACACGAGGAAAGGAGACGCCAGAAAGAGGCAAAGAACTTGCTCACCCCTATCCCTGAAGGGGATATCTAAGATCCGGGTATGAGAGATACCTCTTCCAGTCTGCCTGCTACAGATGTTGAGTTAGGATTTATTACAGAGCCGAAAATACTACCATCTTCAAATGTTCTTTGTATGGGTTGCCCAACCTGCAACGCCAATATACTAGTACGTACGTCAGCCACAATGTACATTAGAGAAATATGTATCCTCTGATGATGTATTTCAAATCGCCGATTATCTGATGGATGTAGAACCATATGTCTCGTTGGTTATAGAGCCATATATCCTATCGGACGCAGAGTCGTACATTCCACTGCAGACAGAGATAGGACCGGCCTAGATTCCCGTCAACGCTGAAATGAGGGAACATCCCCGATAGCCACCGATCATCAGTACCGCAGAATACTACAAGATGAGCAAGGTAAGAAAAAGAGACTTCAGATTCTATGAAGAAGTGCAAGGTAGGTTCATCAACATATTAGAAGGACTAGAATTATACACCAGGGTCTTCTTAGAAAGTGATGAACGAAAAATTCTCGACAACATTTTTGACCTGAGAGATGGAGGTCAAGCTGGCGTGCTTATGGAAAGAACCTATTCCGAGCCAAGAAAGTGGATGCGAGGAAAGGCTGGATTACTATACAGTGTGATTGTTGTTACAACTTCACCAATGATAGACAAGGAAATCTTCATGGGATTCTAAGGCATGATCAGGTGGATCTGATACCTCCCATGATAAAATGGATGATTAAAAGAATGGTTCAATGGAGAATACTGCCAGCTAGCTGTATTCCTAACAGTTGTATTATCAACATATATTATGAAGGAGACTGCATACCTCCGCACTTTGACCTTCATGACTTTGTGAGACCTTTCTGCACTATCTCATTCATGAGCAAAAGAAATATTTTGTTTGGGAAAGAAATAGATTTCATTGACCCTTGTGAATTTAAAGGGTCCGTAGAAATTCCGCTACCTATCGGTTTTGTGCTAATCCTTAAAGGGAATGGAACAGATGTCGCCAAACACTATTCTAGGGGTACGACAATGTAGGGTGTCCGTGACCTTTTGACAAATAGATAATAGAAACATTCCTTATGGATTTCAACCAGATCCAGAGTTGGAAGAACTACTACCATACGAGCTATGGGAGTGTTGCACCTCTAAGTACATGCAAAGGGAACCCTTGACCTGGAGCATGGCTTAGAAGATCTGCTCGATTAGGATCTTGCCACACCGGGGACAAACATTCAGAGTATTCCTTACAATTTAACTGTATTTCATTATAGCAGATATGATATGTATCAGGCATGCTCAGCCTATGATATGTACTTGGCATGGAACATTTTTGGATGTACTTTGATGTAGACAGCATAATTGTACTTTTTGAGGCTTTGGCCTACACTCAATGTGTAACATTTATTGGAGCAGATTAATGAAATCTCTTTCAAAATTTTGTTTGTTTGTTCAATTGCCCTTTTTGGTGGAATGGATAAAAGCCACGAACCATACATTTGTTCGAAACTATAACGAACAAAAAATAAAATAGTAAAACCTTAATAATAAAATTCAAATAAAACACACTTTTGAAAACTAACCAACCAACAAAATTAAATTTTGGAAAACATTTTTTGAAAATTAAACGTGATAAAACAACAAGAAAAGAAAATAAATATGTTGAGTCAATTCTCTCGATTAAGAGGTTTCTTACTCTTTGTTTGCGCAACACGACTATCCTTATCTACATCAACTTTTCACATCCTTGTGAAATTTCACATTCTACACAAAACCTCACAAAATTTTACACATTCTCCTTAATAATGTCAACCTTTTCACACAACACATATCTTTGGATTCAACACTTTCAATTCTCATTTTGCAATCACTCCTTAACTTTTGATTCGTTTCGTTTTGAGTTTGTTCTTTAACTTCCCACTCTCTCTTGAGCTTGATCCTTAACTTTCAATTCACATTTTGGAATTAGTCCTTAACTTCTTATTCCTTTCCTTTCAAAGTCAGTCCTTAACTTTCGACTCTCTCTTGAGATTGATCCTTAACTTTCAATTCTCATTTTGGAATCAGTCCTTAACTTTTGATTCCTCTCCCATCGAGGTTAGTCCTTAACTTCCAACTCTCCCTTGAGATTGATCCTTAACATTCAATTCTCATTTTGAAATCAGTCCTTAACTTCTGATTCCTTTCCTTTTGAGGTCTATCCTTACTTCCGACACTCTCTTGAGATTGATCCTTAAATTTTAATTCTCATTTTTAGAATCAGTCCTTAACTTCTGATTCCCTCCTTTCGAGATCAGTCCCTAACTTCTGACTCTCTCTTTTGAGATTGATCATTCACTTTCAATTCTCATTTTAGAATCAGTCCTTAACTTTTGTTTCTTTTTTTTTCAAGGTCGGTCCTTAACTTCTGACTCTCTCTTCAGAGAGATCCTTAATTTTCAATTCTCATTTTGGAATCACTCCTTAACCCTGATTCCTTTCCTTTCGAGGTCGGTCCTTAACTTCCGACTCTCTCTTGATATTGATCCTTAACTTTCAATTCTCATTTTGGAATCAGTCCTTAACTTTTGATTCCTCTCCCATCGAGGTTAGTCCTTAACTTCCAACTCTCCCTTGAGATTGATCCTTAACATTCAATTCTCATTTTGAAATCAGTCCTTAACTTCTGATTCATTTCCTTTTGAGGTCTATCCTTACTTCCGACACTCTCTTGAGATTGATCCTTAAATTTCAATTCTCATTTTTAGAATCAGTCCTTAACTTCTGATTCCCTCCTTTCGAGATTAGTCCCTAACTTCTGACTCTCTCTTTTGAGATTGATCATTAACTTTAAATTCTCATTTTAGAATCAGTCCTTAACTTTTGTTTCTTTTTTTCCTTTCCTTTCAAGGTCGGTCCTTAACTTCTGACTCTCTCTTCAGAGAGATCCTTAACTTTAAATTCTCATTTTGGAATCACTCCTTAACCCTCATTTTTAGAATCAGTCCTTAACTTCTGATTCCCTCCTTTCGAGATCAGTCCCTAACTTCTGACTCTCTCTTTTGAGATTGATCATTCACTTTCAATTCTCATTTTAGAATCAGTCCTTAACTTTTGGTTTATTTCCTTTCAAGGTCGGTCCTTAACTTCCGACTCTCTCTTCAGAGAGATCCTTAATTTTCAATTCTCATTTTAGAATCACTCCTTAACCCTGATTCCTTTCCTTTCAAGGCCAGTCCTTAATTTCCGACTCTCTCTTGAGATTGATCCTTAACTTTCAATTCTCATTTTGGAATCAGTCCTTAACTTCAAATTCCTTTCATTTTGAAGTCGATCTATAACTTCGCACTCTCTTTTGAGATTGATCCTTAACTTTCAATTCTCATTTTTGGAATCAGTCTTAGGCTCCCTCCTTTTGAGATCGGTCCCTAACTTTCGGTCTTCTTTTGAGATTGATCCTTAACTTTCAATTCCCATTTTTTGAATCAGTCCTTAAGTTCTGATTCCCTCCATTTGATATCGGTCCCTAACTTCCGCTCTTTTTTTTAGATTGATCCTTAACTTTCAATTCTCATTTTTGGAAACAGTTCTTAACTTCTGATTCCCTCCATTTAAGATCGGTCCCTAACTTCCAACTCTCTCTTTTAAGATTGATACTTAACTTTCAATTCTCATTTTGAAATCATTCCTTAACATCTTATTCCATTTATTTTGAGGTCGGTCCTTAACTTTTGACTCTCTCTCTCTCTCTCTCTCTTGAGATTGATCCTTAACTTTTAATTCTCATTTAGGAACCAGCCCTTAACTTCTGATTCCTTTCCTTTTGAGGTTGGTCTCTGAAATTAATACCTAAATTTTAATTCCCACCCTAGGGTCAGCACTTACATATTGAGTCCCATCCTCTAAAAATAAAAAATCCATTCCTTTTGAGGTCGGTCCTTAACTTTTGACTCTCTCTCTTTCTTGAGATTGATCCTTAACTTTTAATTCTCATTTAGGAACCAGCCCTTAACTTCTGATTCCTTTCCTTTTGAGGTTGGTCTCTGAAATTAATACCTAAATTTTAATTCTCACCCTGGGGTCAGCACTTACATATTGAGTCCCATCCTCTATAAATAAAAAACCTGAAACTTGATAACTCAAACCCACTCTCCAGTCCCCAGTGAGAGTTCTTACTTCTTGACTTCAATCAAATATTCACTTGCTAATTCCTCAGCATAAACAAATAGCACCCACAATTTCTTTACCTCCTTCTAGGTCTGTTAACTTAGAATTCTATGTTGGTTCTGTTGATCTCATCGGTCAATGCCAATACCCACAGTGTGCTTGCCCAGCACACCACACCTATTGGGAGTCCATTTGTTGACCTCACTTTTGGTTGAGGTTTGATTTTTCCTCTTTAGTTGCTTAGGTTCAAGTCATAGGACTTTCATGTTGACTATTCCTAGAAAAATAGAAGAGAAACCCTCACCATTATAAATTTTACCCTCCTCTTTGCTCAACTTGAAGCTCCACATATTAGTACTAACCTCTAGCACTTAGTAGGCGGGGTCATTCTATGGGAGCTCAAGGAGAGTTCACATAGGAATGCTTGCCCTTAGGGTTGACTCTGAGCATTTTTCTAGCGCTAAGGCACTCACTCTCACTCATAATCACTCACAACCCTAAACCAAAAATTTCCTAGCTTTGGTCCCTTGATCCTTTAGGAGACTAATGTAAAAGGTCCCCTAAATCCACTAGCCTTAGGCTAGGGTTTAGATAAAACCAGTACATAGATGACCCAAAAGAGGATTCCATTGGCCCATAGCTCGCTATGGTGGTTAGCTCCCCAATTCTACCTAAAGTATTCAACTTGGTTTTTTGCCCCTAAACTCCCCCAAATTACCTAAATACACTTGGGACCCTAAATTTGGCCAAAATTCCCAAATTCACCCAAAATACCCAAAATTGTTCAAAAATCATTTCAAACCTTTTGAAGATACCCAAATTACCCAAAACCACTCAAAAATTCAAAATTTACCAAAACAAATGCCAAATTTACCAAAATACCCCAAAATTGCCAAAATTAGAAAAATGCCCTTGACACCCCAAACTCTCCAAAAACCTCCAAAATCACTCCAAATATTTCCAAAACCAATTTGGACCCTTCAATTGGACCCAATTTGACCAATTTGATCATTTTTACCAAACCCCCCAAATTGCCTTTAAAGGCACAATTTCCCCAAATCTACCTCAAATGTCCATCAATTTGGCCCAAATTTCCCTAAATTTAAATTATAAACTTAAATTAACCTTCTATACAATCAATATAAACCAAATCCTAGCTCAATTGGCCCATTCTTTGCGCCCAATTTTGATCTAAGTCAAACCCCCAATTTTGGCTACATGTCTGATCCCACAAAATTTAACCCCATGGCCTACTCCATTGGCCTCAACTTGAATCCTAAACTCTTCATAGAAATCCTACACATCAAACTTGACCTTCAATTAGCCTTGGTGATGCCTCAATTTTATTTAACTTCAACCCAAATCCAAAAATCCCCAATTTTGCCCCAAATTGGCTGTCTCCAAATTTCACAAGATTAATACCTAACCCCAAAATTGGCACCAAATTTATGTTGAAAACTCTTCATGACATTCCTATTGACCATTTTCAACAATCAATTTAGACTTAGCCTAAGTATAACACAATTTAAACTCAAGTTAAGCCCAACATGCCCAAAGTGACCAAATTTCCAAAATCCTTCAAATTGAATCCCCAATTGAACTCTAAATCATTTCAATCCTTCACCAAAACACTTCATTACAATCATCTACATAATTATGATCAATCATTTGGGCTCAAAGTCCTGGCTAGCCTAACCCAAACCCACTTCAAACCCACTTTAAGCCAATCTTTAAGCCAATTTGACCCACTTGGACTCATGCACTAAAATTGGCCTAGCCACCTTAAAGCCAAAAACTTTATGACTCCACAACCACCAAAATCCTAATAGGGACCAACCTAAACTATGAAAAACCAACCAAAGCATGCTATGGACCAATGGATCCCCATATTAAGGGATTTTAACCCATTCTTGTACCCAACTTGCAAAATTTCCTCCATTATTGCCTACCCTTGGGGGTAAATTATAATTAAGCCACTCCTTGGCTCATCTGACTTCCTCCGGGCCCCCTTCCCTAGCCTTGCCGGCGGACCTAGTGGCCAGAAAACACCAAAACTGTGAGCCACCCCAAAAAATTTAAACCTAAATCAAACTTAGAGACTACCTCATCCCATTTGAAATTTACAGCTTCTCTGCCCTCCACCTAAGCATCATTTTGCACCCCTTAATTGGCCATGACAGCCACCCTAAGCCTATTTTATTTAAATCTCACCCTTCGTGGCCAATGGAAGAGAGCTAAAATTTTTTTAAGGAAACTCTGCTAAACTGCCCTCAGAGAGAGCTAAAATTTTTTTAAGAGAGCTAAAATTTTTTTAAGCTACCATAACCATCTATAACCATCTGATAAAGGCCACACTTCTCAGACAAAGGTATTTAACACCAACCCTAATTCCAGCCTATTTTCACTCTCATTACATACCTACTATATTTCATATTGTATAATTTGTATAGATAGGTTTGTCTTCAGTAGATGAAGCTCTAGAAACAAACCCTATGAGATTTGGTTGAGTCTAGAGAAAGATCTTAAGGTTTTAGTGTGGACAGTTCTCGGGTTAGCCTATTTGGGGTCGATGATGGGGAGCCGTCCAATTGCGTGTTTATCTCATCAATGGACGAGATCTAGCCGGATGAACTCTTGATATGCGAACTGCGAGCCCCGTGGCATGCCAATGTGGAAAGCATAGTGAATGGGAGCGCACCACGTCGTCGTTCGGAGCTCCCTAGGATGAGGTGGCTCCGCACCAGAGCTGCCTAGGATGAGGTGGCTCCGCATGTTTAAATAGAAAAGTAGGGATTTAAATAATTCAGAAAATGCTCCCTAACTTTAAAAAATTCATATCTTGGTGTAGAAAAATCAAAAAAATAAAATAAAAATATTTTAGTGCTCAGTGAACAGAGGAGAACAATGTGGAAAAAGTTTGAAGTTTATTTGATGCATATTTTAAATTTAATCAATTAAATATTATTTTGAGTCTTCTAATTCTCTGTCCATGTAGACATTTCACCATCGCTTGATATTTTGCCATGTTGTTGCCTCTATCTTAGGGGACATTCCCTGATTTTTCCAAAGTCAGAGGAGACCCCTAAATAGAGATTCATATTTTTCAATTTTATGTCTATTATTTTGCATAAACTAATCATGATAGTTTTGATTTTCCAAGTTAAATATCCTTTTTGGCACTAAAATGATTTTTAAGAAATCAACATATAACTCAAAAAATCATGAAAACTTATTTTTGGAGTTCTCTATGATTAAGGAAATTTTATAAAAATAAAAACTTCATTTTTAGCCTATTTTAAAAATATTTAAAATAATTAAAAATTCATAAAAATAACAAAAATAATAAAATGCATGGAAATGTTCTAAATTATTTTCTAAGCATTTAAAAGCAATTGGAATATTTTTTCCTAATTTCTAAATAAAAATAATATATTTTGAAGCTTAAAATAATTTTTAAAGGCTAAAAAAAAGATTTCCACTAAAATAACTCCAATAAATCAAAGAAAAAACAAAAAAATATAAAATTTACTTCTCTGGGTTCTCTGACCTTTAGGAGATTTTTCAGAAATACAAAACTTAGTTTTCCACATTTAAAATATTTTTTATTTAATAAATACTCCAGAAGATAAAATAATTTTAATAATTAAAATAAAACTCAAAAGACTATGAAATTTGGTCCAAGTAGTCCTATAGTCTAGGCCTACCTTGACTTCTAGGCCTACCTCGAGTAAAAATATCAAGGGATTAGACTTTGTCTTGGTCAACTTATGGAATTTCCTTTGAAAAATCTTATTTTTGCATAAAAATAAATATGTAAATTAAATTAAAATTTGAAAAAAAATCACAATTTCTCCTGTGATGTCTTAATTGACCAATGAGTGAGATGGAATGAAAATTATATAGTCATTTAAATTAAATTTGAAAAATTATGAATTGATAAAGCCTTAGGGGCAAAAATGTAATTTTGGAAACTCAACCTTAATTAACATTTAGACTTAATTCCAGAAAGGGAAATGGGTAATTTCTGATCCTAATCAACATACTTGAGTGATTGAAACACAAGGGATTAGTTGGTAGAAACCAACTTCACTTTTCTTAATTAAAAACGATAAATTTGTAGTTTCCTTAAAATTATAAAAATTTGAAAGTCTAGACAATTAAATGATTCTGACTTAGGGGTATGATTTTAGGTGTCAATAACTCATTAATTTAATACCCCTATTAATTCTTGATGATGAATTATTATCACTTAGAAATCTCCTTCAAAATGATTAAGACATTCACTGGGACCTTAAGGGCTTAGTAGTGACTTAAGCTGAATCGAATTTGGTTAAATGAGGATTAGAAAAGTGAGTGTAAAATAGAAAAGTGAATAAAAATTGAACACCATTGAAACACTACAAGCCCAACTTAAAACTAAAATTGGCTAAGTGTCTTAATAACACTAACTCACTTCTATAAATGTCTTCACCCACATAATTCTCAAATTAAGATAAATGATAATTACCCTACTCTTAGTGATAATTGAAACATCAATGTTCATTGAGCATTGGAGATATTTGCAGGATGATTTATTAAGCAACATAATAAGTTTAAATGAGCTTGAGACTTTTCACCAGGCGGTGAGAGTGAAGCATGGACCTACTTCTTTCTCCAGACCAGTTGGATACCTCGGAGGTCTACTAAACTTTATATATTTTTGCTTTACAAACATCATCCTTAATCAAACTGATAGAGACCCAACAAGATATGATTTAAGATTTGGTAGATCATGAGAACCTTATTTTTATCACTTCATATAAAATGCCCTTACATGGTTTTTGAGTTTCAGGTGGTGGAAGGAGAAGACTTGTCAGGTACGCTTTTACAGTTTTTAGTACCGTATTTTTTCTATACATTCCACACTGTACTTTCATGCTTATAAACTTGTATGTTAAACAACAATGTCACCCTGCATGAAAACCAAAATTGGTAGGGTATCCATAAAACCAAAATCAAAATTAAAATCAACCAAGATATAAATCACCTCCATAACATTCAAAATATGAAACAACTCAAAATTTAATCACAAACATCACAAAAAAAATGACAACTATAACTAAATTAAGACGTCTCTATCAGATGATTGAGAATCCCTAAGAGGAGGTTACCTATGGTTGCTAATGAGACTTACCAGGGTCTAAATGAAAGTATGGAACTCATTATGTTAAGTTTAGTAAATTCATTTGGGCTAAATGAATCCAATAGAAAATAGTGGTGTAGAACGAGGGAACCGTATGATCCTAACCGGTGTCTCTCTAATCAACTTTAACATACCTCATAATTTTTAAAGAACTTCAATCATAGGGCCTTTTTATTTGAAATCATAACTTGACACCTTAGAAAACTTAAACTCGCCACGACAAGGAGCTTAGAGCTACTATGGTGGGCAGCATGACCATCTTCAATGGTAAAACCTATCTTCCCCAACTAAACCAATTTCCTTCCTTAAAATTAAACAACTATGTCATAGGATTTTGAGGTTGTCTGTTTATGCAACATATATCCTCACATTATCTTTAAACCTTTGTACAGCTCTGCTGTACAATCTAAGCCCAAGCACGTCTTAGGATTTTGAGGTTGTCGTTCATCATGACCTAAAATCTTCATATATTTCAAGCTATTTGTGCGATTGTTTCACACAAATGTAAGCCCTAAACTAATAAAATTGGCAGGATGAAACATTAAAATAATTTCTCCTAAAAATTGAAGCCAAAAAATAGATTAGAAGGATAGATTGGGAAGTCTCCAAGGTTCTCCTCTGGATCTATGACATCCCCTAGTTCTTCCTCCTTTGGATTCCAAGAATGTTCCAAACTTGAACCAATCCCATTTCACACCTCTTTGTCCGATTTTATTGAAAATTCCTATCCTTTTAAACTCCTTGAAGATAATATTCCCCGATTTTTATCGACAGTATTCTTAGGTGACTTGGGTTATCTAATTTTGATATAAACCCTATTTCATTATTTATATTAAATAGGGGAACTTATCAGAAAATAAAATGGTTTTCGTAGACCAGATGGATGTCATTATTTCTTAGATTATTTGATCGAGCCTCATCCTCAAGTCTTGTGTTTATCTTTTGGGATAGATACAGGGTTTGAAGTACAAGACTCTTTCATTTAAACTTTAAAAAATATGGGTTCAGTTTGATTTCAAATTTTTCTATACTTAAATCTATATGTAAATTAAATGTCCTTCCAAAGCGGGCGATGGGATTTTGATTCCGGAGACCGACAGCTTCTTACGGGCAACTCAACTACCCAAAATTGTGTTGACACGAACCCACAGGGATAAATAGAATATGAAACTTTACAAAATAAAGGAAACTAGAAAATAAAATTCTATTTAGTAAAATATTCTTACTTAAATTCTAGATGTTAAAATAGGAATGAAAGTTCAATTTTTTTTGTAAATTTTTGATAATTTAAAATAAAGAAAGCAATTAATTAACAAATAAATACTTGCAAGATGAAGGCAATATAAATAAAATATATTTTTCTCTATCATGAATCAGTAATAAGTATAAAAATAATGTTTTGGAAGTATTCTAATTGCGTTGTCACAAATAGGAGCAATTATATTTTTTACCCTTACTAGAGATGTTGTAAAAAATAAGTTTTGAAGACCCGTTAGGTAGGGAAGATACTAGCTCTCACTCTAGAGTTCCATCTTCTCCCTCCACCTAAGGTCTAACATCTCGTATCAGAACCTAAAACTATAAATCAAATTGGGGGCTTTAGCCTGTCACTCTAAAGTCCTCAAATTCTACACCCTTCAAAGTTTATTTCCCTATTTATTTGCACTTCACCCGATGAACTACATTCTCATCCATGAAATCAATTGTGATTCCTACCATTTTTTGACTGAGACAATACTATCTCAGATCTTACATGTTCTCAAAATAAGTATTAACATCTTAATTGGTCAAATCAAGAAGTAAATGAAGTACAAGATTTAAAATCATCACAACTTCTTCCAACATTAAAGTCTATTACTTCACACAACTTCTTTTCAATACTTAGTAATTTATCATTTTAAAGAAAAATATAAATAAAACTATTCAGATTCCATGGAGAAAACACAAACACAATTGAGTTTAAAAGTAGAAATCATGCATATAAACAAAAAATCTAAATTAAAACCAAATG
>NW_018251131.1:12287-23673 GCF_001263595.1 Phalaenopsis equestris | reverse complement strand
AGGCAAGGATTACTATATCTGGATATTCCTTTAATGATTTTGAATTTCACTCTTCCTTTCCTAAGACAAAGATTTGATATATTTCCATCATTTAAAAACTAAATAATAGTTTTTTTTTTAAATTACATTCAATAAAAGAAAATAAAGTTTTGAAAATACAAGTCTAACTCTTCTACATTTTTCAAAAATATAATTTCTCCTACTAAAGATAGTTACACAATATTTATCATTTTCACACTAAAGTAAGAGCTAGCCTTCAGGGGAAAGGAAGTGGGATTTTTGGAGTGACAGCCACTATCCTCCTAGCCTAGTTATTGATTAGGAGATTAACCTAGGAGTAGTCAATGTTCTTTATAGCACTCGAAAGAGGGTAAATAATAGGAATGCTCCTATTTAGCACAACACAATATCATATTAATCTTTATCTTTCACTCATTACAGCATCATTGTAAGGAGGAGGATGTCTTCTCCATATTTGAAAGTTGCAAAGAAAAAACTTAGTTTGGCGTTAGATATGTTGCTTAGAAGCTTAGTTAGTACTTTAATGAACTTCAATATTTAATCTTCTTTATATTATTAGTGACTTTAATATTTTCAGTACGTGCATTGTGAATTGGATATTAACTTTTTGCACTACGTTTTTGCATTTTTAAGTTTCGTTGTATTCCCTATGGGATCGATAACCAGGACAACACTAGAGTCCTGTATTACTTAAGTGATGCGTATGCTTGCATTCATAACTGTGACAAAAGAGAAAATATAAAAATTAAATTAGAAACCAAGCATTTAGAAAGTCGCGGCCAAGTTTTTAGCGCCATTGTCGGGGAATATAGAAATGGTAACAGTAAAATTAGTATTACTTAAAAAAACTTTATTTCTTAATTTGCAATTGTGTGTGCTTACTTGCTTCAAGAGTGTTTAACATGCTTTTGTATTCATAGTATTGGATCTGAAAGATTAGTGCATTACGATTCAGAGTTAGAACATACAATTAGAAAAATTTAGAAGCAACAAAAAGAATTTAGAAATTTGAACAAAATGGCGAACAACTTAAATGAAAATGAGCATCAACCTAGACCTTTAAATTATGCAAATCCTACAGCAGATGAAATTCACTTATCTATCCAAAATCCTGATGTAGATGCTAATTCATTTGAGCTTAAACCTGCTATTATCAAAATGGTACAAAACAATCAATTCGGAGGGACACCGAATGAAGATCCTAATTTACACCTTGCTAAATTTCTACATTTAAATATGTGGGAGTGTCGAATGATGTCGTTAGACTTAGACTTTTTTTTCTTTTTCACTAAGGGATAAAGCTAAGGTGTGGTTAAAATTGTTAGCACCTAGATCTATCAGAACTTAGGGAGAACTATCTTAAAAATTTTTGTCAAAATATTTCCCTCCATGGAAAACTACTAAGCTTAGAAACGATATTACATCTTTTTGTCAACTTGAAGGGGAAGCAATATATGAATCTTGGGAGAGATTTAAAGATCTCCTTAGGAATTTTCCACATCACGCTCTATCAGATTGGTTAATAACTCAAACATTTTATAACGGATTAGTGGGATCTCTTAGATCAATCATTCATGTCGCTGTTGGTGGATCACTAATGTCAAAACCTGTTGAAGAGACATATTCCTTAATAGAGGAGATGACTACTAAATCTTTTTAATGGCCCTCTGAACGTGTGAATCCTAAAAAAGTAGCTAGTATTTATGATTTGGATGTAATATCCATGATAATTGCTCAAATTGATGCTCTCTCAAAGAAAATAGATCAATACAAAATGAACCATTCTCAAATGCCTTGGACAAATAGTGGATTCTCAATCATCCTACAAAACTTTGAATGCTATAAATATTAGGCCCATCAATATGTATTCAAGCTATTATAATCTCGGTTGAAAAAACCACCCAAACTTAAGTTGGAACAATAGTAATACCGCTACTGCTAATCCACAGTGGGGGAACACTTCAGTGAAACATTAATTACAGACCTTCTTATCATCTGGATTTTAATAGTAATTCATAATTTAAGGAGAAGAAATTTTCTATGGAAAAATTAATTTTAAACATGGGTAATCAATTACAAATTTAAGGAGCAGCAATTAAAAATATGGAAACTCAAATGGGACATATAGCTATGATGCTTAGTAATAGACCTCAAAAAACTCTACCTAGCAATGTTGAAATCAACCCAAAAGATCAAAATAAAGAACAAATTAAGGCTATTCAATTAAGAAGTGGAAAAGAATTAAAAGGAAATGATCATATATATCCAGATTTAGAATATCTGCTTACACTGATGAAAATTACAGTAGAAAGGCCACCCCCTCCGTTTCCTAAAAAATTGAAACAACAAGATATAGGTAAATGATTTTTAAAATGTTTAGAAATTCTAAAAAAATTAACAGTAAATATTCCCTTCGTTGAAGCCTTGGAACAAATGCCTGATTATGTGAAATTTATGAATGATATACTTAACAAAAAAAGGAAGTTTACAGATCATGAAACTATTGCACTTAGTGAAGGGTGTAGCACAATTATTCAGAAAAAGCTTCCTAAAAAACGTAAAGAGCCTGATAGTTTCACTATTCCTTGTGTGATAGGTGAAAATTTTTTTAGAAGAACCTTATATGATTTGGGAGCTAGTATCAACCTCATGCCTCTATCAACTTTTAAAAGATTAGTAATAGGAGAAATTTCCCCTACTTCTTTAACTCTTCAATTAGTTGACCGTTCGATTACTTATCCTAAAGGAGTTGTGGAAGATTTTTTAGTAAAGGTTGATAAATTTATCTTTCCTATGGACTTTATTGTGTTAGATATGGAGAAAGACAAAGAAATTCCTATTATTTTGGGAAGATCATTCCTTGCTACTGGAAGAGCAATGATAGATGTTCAAAAAGGAGAATAAACTATGAGAGTTAATTTTCAAGAGGTAACATTTAATATTTTGAAATCAATGCAATATCCCTCGATAGAAAAAGATGATGAATGCTTTTGAATGGAAATTTGTGATTACTTAAGAGATGATTATTTTATGGAAAAGTTAGAAGATAAAATGGAGAATGAAAATTTGAAAATTAAAGATGATAATGAAATGGAAGATGATCAATATGAGATAGATAATGAAAAACTAGATTATGTTCAAGAGAGATTTGAAATGTTAGATACTACAGAAGATGATAACAAAAATCTAATTCCATCTATTATAAAACCTCCTGAACTTTGAATGAAAATTCTTCCTGATCATTTAGCGTATGTGTTTTTAGGAGAATTATCTACCTTACCAGTTATTGTATTCTCGGATTTAAATGATTTACAAGAATAAAAATTAATAGATACAGAAAAGTTTTTGGTTGGACTTTAGTTGATATTAAAGGAATCTATCCTTCGATCTGTATGCATAGACTTTTATTAGAAGAACAACATAAACCTAGAGCCAATCTGAAAAGGAGATTAAATCCAATGATGAAGGAAGTAGTAAAGAAGGAAATTTTAAAATGGTTAGATGTTGGAATTATATATCTAATTTCAGACAGTGCTTGGGTAAGTCCAATTAATTGTGTTCCTAAGAAAGAAGGAGTGACTATCGATGTGAATTAAATAAATGAAATAACACTAACAAGACAAGTCACTAGTTAGCAAATTTGTATTGATTATGGAAAATTAAATGCCACCACCAGAAAAGTTCACTTTCCCTAACCTTTTCTAGATTAAATGTTGGATAGACTAGCTAGGAATAATATTATTATTTTTTAGAGGGATATAACGATTATCACAAATTCTCTATTGCTCCGAAGGAACAATAAAAGACAATATTTACTATGGAAATTTTGCTTTTCGAAGGATGCCCTTTGGATTATGTAATGCACCTACAACATTTTAAAGATGTATGATGTCAACTTTTAGCAATCTAATCGATAACGGAATAGAAGTTCTTATGGATTATTTCTCTGTATTTGGAACTTCATTTGATGCATGTTTAAATAATATATAAAAAGTGTTAGAGTTATGTGAAAGAACAAATTTAGTTCTAAATTGGGAAAAATGTCAATTTATGGTTGCAGGAGGAATTATAATTGGACATAAAATTTATGAACTTGACATAGAAGTAGCCCTGCAAAAATTCAAACTATCGAAAAACTATCACCTCCTACTATAGTGAGAGAGGTTAGAAGTTTTCTAGGACATGATGGTTTATGTAGGTGATATAGTAATGATTTTTCAAAGATCACTAAGCCTCTGTGCCAACTTTTAGAAAAAGATAGGAAATTTGATTTTAATGAGGAATGTTTAAAAGCCTTTGAATTATTAAAAGAAAAACTAGTCACTGCTCCGATAATAGTTTCACATAATTGGGGGAAGCCATTTGAATTAATGTGTGATGCTAGTGATAATGTGATTGGAGTTGTTTTAGGGCAAAGGTATGATAAAATATTTAAAGTTATATACTACGCTAGTAAGACTCTTAATGATGCGCAAATTAACTATACCACTACTAAAAGTGAGTTGTTAGCAATTGTATATGCTTTTGAAAAATTTAAGTCATATTTAATTGGGACAAAATGTATAATGCATACAGACCATTTTGCCATTAAATATTTGATGCAAAATAAGGAAGCTAAACCAAGATTAATCCGATGGATACTTTTGATGCAAGAATTTGACTATATAATCGTCAAATAAAAAAGAATTTGATAATCAAATAGCCGATCATTTATCTAGACTAGAACCAGATGAGTTATCTAATTTTGAAGAGGAAATATTGGAAACTTTCCCTCATGAACAACTTTATAATATTAAGGAAAGGAATTTACCATGGTATATTGATATTGTGAACTACCTTGGAGTAATATTTTACCGCCTGAATTAACAATGCAATAATAGAATATATATATATATATGATGCAAAATCTTACTTTTGGGATGAACCATACTTATACAAAAAATGTAAAGATTTAATTATGAGGAGATGTATACCTTATGAAGAAATTGAACCAATTATTCAAAGATGTCATGATTCAGAATTTCGAGGATATTTTGGAACTGATAAAACTGCACATAACATTTTACAATCTAGATTTTATTAGCCTACTATTCTTAGGGATGTTTACAGATATATTAAAACTTGTGATCAATGCTAGAGAGTAGGAAATATTTCTAGAAGAAATGAAATGCATTTAAATTTTGATATTGGAAGTTGAAATCTTTAATGTGCGGGGATTAAACTTTATGGGATCATTTATCCTTTTTTTGGAAATTTATATATATTGGTTGTTGTAGATTATGTATCAAAATGGATAGAAGTAATAGCTTTACCCAAATGTGAAGCTCGTAGTGTTTCAAAATTTTTAAAGAAAAATAATTTTGTAAGATATGGAATGCCGGAGATTAATCATTACTGATGGAGGATCTCATTTTCGGAATAATCTGATTCAGAGACTGGTTGAAAAATATAATATCTAGCATAAAATCTCTACCGCTTATCATACCCAAACTAGTGGTTTGGCTGAGGTATCTAATCATGAAATTAAATGAATTTTAGAAAAAAAAATATAAATCCACATAAAATGGATTAGTATGTTAGATTAGATACTGCATTATGGGCATATAAGACTGCTTATAAAACTCTCAAGGAATGTATCCTTATAGACTAATTTTTAGAAAAACGAGTCACTTACCAGTAGAATTGGAGCATAAAGTACATTGAGAAATAAATGAATTGAATTTTAATTTAAAGAATGCTGGTGAGAAAAAATTATTGCAATTAATGAATTGGAAGAAATTAGAAATGAATCTTACAATAATGATAGAATTTATAAAAAGAAAATGAAGATATGGCATGATTGGAAGATTATAATAAAGAGATTTGAACCTGGGTAGAAAGTTTTGCTATATAATATGAGAATGAAATTATTTCCAGGGAAACTAAAGTCTAGATGGGTAGGACCTTTAATTGTTATAAAAGTTTATCACTTTGGTGTTGTTGATATTAAAGATCCTAAGACTGGAAGAATGTTTAAAGTTAATAGGCATAGGTTAAAACCATATTTTGAGGGATCTCGGCCAGGTTTTTAAGAGGTTTTAATGTTGCGTCAACCTGATTAAAACTAAGTTGGTCGGGCTGACAACATTAAACCAAGCGCTTTGTGGGAGGCAACCCATAGTGATCTTTAAGATTTAGTTTGTTTGAATTATTATTATTATTAGTTAATTATATATTTGAGCCCTACTTACTCATAAATATCATAAAACATATATTATTATTGAAGCGAATAAAAAAATTGGAAGATTTATGGCCAAAATAAATTTTGTAGCATTTTTATTATTCTGGCGCCAAGGGTGCCAGAATGGGCACTGACGGTGCCCTATTGGATAATGCCTACCTATGATTGGGGGTAGAGCATCGACGGCTCCCAAACAAGTGCCGACGACCCCTCATGACCAGAAATGGTTACCGGGTTTGAATTTTTTAATTTTGGCAGAATTTGGTGGGATTTTCACTCCTATGACTGCCTAAACTCGATGTTTGAACCCTTGACTACAAAAAAAATGATAGAATAGATCCAAAATTTGCATCCCATGGCTTCCAACTCCATAGAAACTACCAGATTCAGAGTGTTCACAGGAGAAAATTCATCCGTGTCAAAGCGCATCGCTTGTTCAACAAGGTTCTGATAAAGAGGAGGATAATCAAGGAGATAGGCTTTAAAAATCATGGTATGAATGCTCCAAGTACTTGAGTAGAGGAGATTATTATGTAGAGGCATTGGGAATTCTTATGTTACACTACGATCGCTGTAGTCATTCTTGCGTGTGGTTAAAGAGTTTTACGTTAATCTACATGGGATCAACCAAAGAGTCGTCTATGTGAGAGGTAGGTTTGTACCATTTACCCCTTCAAAGATTAACGACTTATTTATGATAGAGAATGTGTCAATATGCCATTATAAAAATTTTGCCCCTATGAGAGACAATGTGAATGAGATTTACCGATCTCTGATAGATGAAAATGAAGACTGGGAGATAAGAGACAATGGGTATGTAAGTCTCTCTGCTACACTGTTAAATCTTGTGTCGAAGCAATAGCATTTCTTCATATCTGCAAAGTTACTCACAACTATGAAGATTAGCAAAGTGACTAAGGATGGTGCAATTCTAAATTACTGTATTCAAATGGGGAGACCTATTGATATTGGTACCATCATTGTGAGATCTATCTTGGGATTGATTATACACGGATCTAAATATGAGCTTGCACATTCTTCTACCATATTTCTTCTCTGCAGCCAGTCACAAGTGCCATATGAAAGCTGGGAGAAAGTGCTTCTTCCTTAGAAGCCTCTGGACCCAACTAATTTGTATGATTGCCAAGCAATTGGAGGTGAGAATGATATGAGCATTATTACAGATCAACCATCTTAGAGTTCACAGCCTATCCCACCCTACTTTCTTGAAAGTACTCAGTTGGTTCTGAAAGAGATGAAGACATTAGAGAAAGAGGTATGAAATCTTATGAATGCAATTAACAATATCTCAGAGTTATTTAATCATCTGGATTGGAAGATGAAGGAAGAGTTTGATCACACTAGCCTTATTGAAGAGGGTCTAATACGTTTGATGAAGAGAAAAGATTTGATTTCTGAAGATTCAACTGATGAGTTT
The DNA here is from genome assembly GCF_001263595.1 of Phalaenopsis equestris. Lineage (NCBI taxonomy): Eukaryota > Viridiplantae > Streptophyta > Magnoliopsida > Asparagales > Orchidaceae > Phalaenopsis > Phalaenopsis equestris. The sequence continues at coordinate 15,994 of NW_018251131.1, read as the reverse complement.
TGGTATCACCCCTTTTACAACCTATTCGTGCACCACCAATCCATGGGAGATATCAGAGAAGATGATAGTAGTGATACCGATGAGTAGCGACTCAATTTGATATTTAGTATTTAGTATGTAGTGTTTGAACTTGATTAGGCTAGGTGTGCTTAGTATTTGGATTGCTTTGCTTTACGATTTTAGACTTATTATGCTTGAGATTTGTGTTTATGTTTAGTTTTCAGCGCTAGAGTGTTGCGGTTGTGTGCACGCTGAAATTTGATGTGGCATAGTTTGCTAAAACATATGTGGTTGTGTGCTCAAGTGTGTATGTTTGTAATTTGGATTTATATTAAAAAAGTGATGTTTTGTGTTATTTGTGTACATTCATGTTAATTGATCACTTTATTATGATGTTTGATGTTTAAAAAGACCAATTAAATGCTGATGTGATTTCAAAAAGGTTGAAATGACAAATAAAAAATTTTTGGGACCATGAAATCTGTCCGGCGCCAACGGCGCCCAAATACAGAAACATTAGGTATTTTAAATCAATAGAGCGCCGACGGTGCCTAAAACCCAAAAAGCCCAGTTTTGTCTTAAAATCACAAATTTTACTTAGGGACCTGCCATTTTTACCGTTTTATCATCTTCAACCTTTAGCTAGGGCTGAAAACTCATACTAGGGCTTGCTTACATTGCCATTTGGAGCATTCTCAAGGCTTAAAAAGTGTGAATTTCATCTTTTTTTGGTAAGAGCTCCACTCTAAACAAAAAATTTTTTCGATTTTCACCTTAGGAATCTCTTACATTTAGAAAATCCGAAATTTGGAGTTTTTTTTTTGAATATTTGGAGATTATCTATTACTTGTTAGATTTGTCTTTGGAGTTTATTATAAGTTAATTTTGAATTTTATTTTGAGTTATTTTTAAATTTGTTAGAAATTTTCATATGGCTCTAAGGATGAGTAAGGCGAAGAGGAAGTTGGATTACGATGAAGGAATGTTTGTTAATTTTAAAGCCCAGTATTAATTCAATTCACACTTAAGCAATAAGAAGTGTATACAGGATCGAGCGTTGAAAATCCGGGCGGAGTTTTGGAGCAGTTGATAGCGGATTGAAAGTGGGAAATATGTTGTTATTTTACTGTTGATACGATCTTGGGGATAGTCCGGGAATTTTATGCAAATCTGTTGTGGACTACAGAAGATCGGGTGTATGTTCAAGGGAAAATGATAGAATTCACCCCAGACCGGATTAATGAATTTTATCAGTTGAGGAATCCTGGTTTTTGTGAGTATACATCATTTGGTACTATGGATTCTAACTTTGATGAATGGAAGGCTCACTGAATGATGTGATCAAATTTCTCACTGATGGGAAATGAACATGGAAAATTAAGCAAAGGCAAAGGATAAATTTTCCTACTTCTATGTTGAATGTTGCATCTAAGTCCTGGCATTACATTATTTCTATAAAACTACTATCTACTTATCATCACAGTGAAGTTACTCGAGATAGAGCCATCTTGAATTTTTGTATTCAAAATTTAAGGATAATTAATATTGGGGCAATTATTTATAATTGTATTCAGACTATTGCAAAGGGAGAGACTACAGGAGGATTAGGACATACTACCCTGATTCACACACTATTGCTAAGGGAGAGACTACAGGAGGATTGGGACATACTGCCCTGATTCACACATTATGTGTACTATAAAGAGTTGAGTTTGATCACAACAAAGAATGGGTCCATCCTTTGAAGCCTATTAGCAAAGACAACATTAAGACTTATGAAGCTCATGTGGGATGGAGATCCAGGACATATACTCTTTCTGATGTTATGGAATAGTTGATGATTCAACAAGGTGACATCGAGAGGTTACATAATTGGATCAGTGAAATAGAAGCAAGGAATGAGGCCAATGATCAGTACACTAGGAGGAGGGTTGAGTACGATATAGCTTTTCATGATGCTCTCATGATGCTCCGGCTAGATTCATAGAGGAGACTCTGATGTGATATTTCCTACTTGTCACTATCATACTCCGTATTAGCCAACTGACAACCTAGAGGATGTCAGAGGTGATGATGAGTGGTAGTTTGTTGTGTTTGTGGTAGCTTGTTGTGATGAGTGGTAGTTTGTTGTGTTTGTATTAGTTTGTTGTGTTTGTAGTGTTTGTAGTTTATGTTGGATCAGTGATCATATGTATTTATATTATGTTTTCTTTATGGTTGTGCTATACTAAAACTGTGATGTGGTTGTAATTAATGGATGTGTGTTAGTGTTTTTCTTTAGTTTAAAGTTGGAGTAGTTATATATGTGCAGTAGATGTTTAAAGTTCATGTTCTAAATCTTTTATTTAACCTGCAAATCTCTAATATATTATGTGTAGAAAAGCTTCTAACTGTTTCAGGTCTGCTAGTTCAAATTTGTGTTGAATACCTGCACAGCTTCAGAATGATCAAAAGCCCGCTACAAAATGTTAGATTTCTTTTGTAATTTTTACCTCTATTATTATGTAATGAAAAACTTAAGTTTGCAGGAGAAAAAAAAAATTAACTTTTAGTTGTCCTCATTAAAAATATTTTTATTTCAAAATTAATTTTAACATGGTTTATGATGTTAGGACTTAACTTTAGATAACAAAATTGTTGGTTTTATTTAAATATCTTAGAAGGCTTAAGTGAAAAATTTCTTACAATGAAGATTAACTTTATAGGCCAAGATATTTAGTATCAGAAGATTGGACTATAGTTGATTATTTAAAGTAAAGGAAAATTGTATTTTTGAAATATTAAGAGTCCTTGGGGTTTATATATAAGAAGTGAGACTCTATGATGAATCATTTAAAAGCTGATATACATTTATAAAATAAAGTAATGTCACAGGTTCCAACTTTAAGGGGAGGAAAGTTAAGTTCAAAATTATTAAAGGCTATCCAGATATAGTAATCCACACTTGAAAAGAAAATGAAGGATTGAAAAACAATCCCAAAAAAAAAGAAAAAAAAAGAGAGAGAGAAAAGAAAAAGAAAAGGATTGAAAAACAATCCATATATAGAAATGTAAAAGAAAGTATAAGTGAGGAGAAGCTTGAGGAGATGCCTAATCAAAAATTGGATTCAATAGAATCAACTTAAAGGAAAGAATTTAAGTACATTTCTAAACTTATATTTAAAGTATTAGCATCTTTACTAATATAGTTCTAATGGATTTATTTTTCATATTATTCTTCCATGTGCACTTATTGTGACAGGTTATAGTTATTCTTGAAATAAATATGAGATTAGAACTCCTAGACTTGATGACTAGAAGATCTTGCACCTATAATCTTGACATGAATTCTTTTTAACCTTTCTGAAAGTTTTGTTAATATATTTATTTAAATCAAAAATTTTGATATCTTTAAAGTGAAGTTCTCAATCATGAATCATAATTTTATGTAGTAGAAGAATTACTTGAGGACAAGTAATAGTTAAGTGTGGGGGATTTTGACACACCAAAGATATGTTGGATTTCTTATATGTATTTTTACTCATTTTTTATGATATTTCACTTTAAAGGAAGGAATTTTTCTTGTTTTGTTGCAGGTATGATGGTTTTAGGTGTTTGGAGCCAATGGAAGCAAAAAAATAACAAATTTAGAGCAAAAAGAGACAAAGTGGCCAAAGCTGCCTACTGGCGCCGACGAAACCTGAATGGGCGCCGGTGGCGCCCACTTC
>NW_018251131.1:9243-12258 GCF_001263595.1 Phalaenopsis equestris | reverse complement strand
GGCCCCCTATCAAGTGTCGGCGGTGCCCGAAGCCGACTTATACCCAAATTCAATGTATTTGGACGGAATTTGAAGGGGTGCTTGGGAAATCTATTAGGAAATTTGTTTTAAAAGAATTTAAACTACTTTTGGTGTCTGAATTTGGTGGTGTGAGTGTAGGGGAGAGTGTTTCATCTTGTTTCGAGAGTGTGAGAGAGAGTTGTTGGATTTGTCTCTAAGGAGTGTATGAGGAGAAGGAAAGTGAGAGATTTCTTCTCCCTTATTCATCTAAAGCAGGAATTATGTGGAGTTGTAAAGAGAGAAGAGAGTTCAAATGAACTTCAAGGGATTTTCTTGGGGAAGAACTTGAGATAAGTTATATTTACTTCTTATGGTTGTATGACGTTGTTTTTAAATACAAAATCCTGGTTTTGTCTTATCTTCCTCATGACTTCTGAATTGATTTCTTTGTCTTTCACCTTGCAATGAGAAGTGGTGATGTGATGGTTTAGATTGGTTGTGTCGAATTCATGTCGAAATGTTGTGATGATATTACACTTAGTGATTCATTTACTTTTCAATATGGCCAGCTGAATTGTTAAGATTTGTTATGAATCATTTGATCTGAAAGGGCTATGTATTCTGCAACAATAGTGAAGATCACATTCAAATCTCATGGATGGTAAAGTTCATGGTGCTTGAATGCAAATAAATAAATAAATATATGTTATTGGGCATAGAATTGGAGATTTTAGAGTGACAGGCTAAAATCTCCAATTTGGTTCTAGTGTTTGTAAATTAAAGCATGAGCTAGCCTTTAGAGGAAGGGAAGTATGAGGTCTGGAGTGACAGTCAGTATCCTCCTAGCCTAACTATTTATTTAGGAGATAAAACTAGGATTATTTAATGTTCTTTATAGCACTCGAAAGAGGCTAAATAATAGGAATGTTCCTATTTGGCACAACACAATATCCTACTAATCTTTATCTTTCACTCACCACAGCATCATTGTAAGGAGGAGGACGTCTTCTTCGTATTTAAAAATTGCAACACAAAAACTTAGTTTGGTGTTAGATAACTTACTTAGAAGCTTAGTTAGTACTTTAATAAACTTGATCTTGACTATTTAATCATCTTTATACTATTAGTGACTTTAATATTTTCAGTGCGTGCATTGTGAATTGGATATTGGCTTTCTGCACTACATTTTTGCATTTTAAAGTTCCGTTGTATTTCCTGTGGGATCGATAACCAGGACTCCACTAGAGCTCTGTATTACTTGAGTGATACGTATATTTGTGTTCATAACTACGATAAAAGAGAAGATATCAAAATTAAATTAGAAACCAAGCATTTAGAAAGTCGCGGACAAATTTTCAGGTTTTTTCCTCCAATGTCATGCAGTTTTCACTATTGTAGTTATGCAAAACTTTTTCTTTTCCTTGTGCGGCTGCATTATTTTTGTATCAGAGCAATCATTTAATAGGTTGCTCGGCTGGACCTAGGTTCCGCTGTTGTCCAGACCTTTGGAGTCCTTCCAGCTAGCCATAGAAGTTTAGTGTTTAACTTCTTGATAGCACTTCTTGCACAGAAGTGATGGACAACAATCTGGCCCTTGCAGTTGTATCCTGACATGGCACTCAGATGGTGTTTATGCCAATAATGTTTTGTGGTTTTTCTTCATATTTTCTTAGTTCTTTTTTCTTGGAATTTTCCAATTTTTTTCTCCTATGCTCTACGATTTTTGTTGTTGCAGCTATGCAATTTTTATTATTTTCCTTGTGCAGCTAGCAGGAACAAGTTTCACTGCTATCCAAACATTTTGAATCCTTCCGGTCAGCCACAGAAGTCTGATTTTTGGCTTCTTGATATCGCTTCTTGCACAGAAGTGGTGGACATAAATTTGTCCCTAATTTGCTTATTAATCCCATTGTTTTCCATGCATTCGTTGTAGTTCTTTCTGCTCCCAAACAAACAAGAGGCCTTGAAGAAATATTGCAAGACCTGATCAAGAACTAGTTGCTGAAGACTTACAACTTGAAATTCGGTGACTACAGAGCAACTTCTGATCTTGGAGAAAAGAAACTCTGAGGATAGAGCTGTGGAACCCGACATGGCTTCAATGGAGGAAGAAGAAAACCATTTCTAAAATACACCAAAGGGTTGTCGATTTTGAAATCAAGATTTACATTCCAAATTTTTAAGGTCGATTAGATCCGAATGAATTTATTAATTAACAATATACAATGCAGAGAATTCTTGATTTCAAAGAAGTTTCCTAAGAACAAATTGTGAAGCTTGTAGCATTAAATTTAGAAAGAACGCCTCTCTTTGGTGGTAAAACATGAAGAGAATGCAACAAAAGGGAGGGTAGATCCAAGATTATCAATTTGAACAAGATGAAGAAAGAATTATAATGTAAATTTCTTTCGGAACAGTATAACAAGAGGTGTTCATTTGGCTACATCATCTTCATCAACAAGAACAGTTGGTAGAGAAATATGTTGTTTAATTCGAATAGATAGGGATAAAATGTATTCCTTTTAAACCCAAAGAACACAAAATTACACATTTCTTGAGTGGTTCAAATCCATCCTTTTTTAACACTCTAGGACGTTAATAGTTTGGCCTTGAAGGTAGAAAAACATAAAAAATTAGGTCAGAAGGCTCCTATAAATTTTTTCCTATCACTTGTTTAGGAGGTTCAGCAAACTGGTCCAAATCACATTGTTGGTCGACGAACGTAAGGATAAAAACAACAGCATTGAATCCCAAAAGACATGTTCATTCATTCAAGAGACACATACCTTCATTAAAGAGCCTTCCAAAGTGCTTAGATGCATTGAATCACTCCATGGGGTGTTTGAATCATTTGGAGCTATCAAAATCCGCTCCAAATTCATCCTGAACCACCTTAATCTGTCTTATATCATCTTGTTGGCACTATTTTGGTTGTGGAGTTGCCCGTAGGAAGCTGTCGGCCGCCGGAATCGGAATCTTGTCGCCCGCTTTGGAAGGACATTTTAATTTACACGC
>NW_018251131.1:0-9019 GCF_001263595.1 Phalaenopsis equestris | reverse complement strand
AAATGTGAAATCAAACCAACCCCATATTTCTTATAGTTTAAATGAAAGAGCATTGTACCTCAAACCCTGTATATATCCCAAAAGATAAATACAAGAGTTGAGGGTGAGGCTCGAACAAATAGATTAAGAAATATATGACATCCGTTTGGTCTGTGAAACCATTTTACTTGTCAACAGGTTCCCCTATTTAATATGAAAACTTAAATAGGGTTTATCTTAAGTTGGGTGTAGAAAAAAAGTTTCCCTTTTTTTTAATCTTTTTCATATCGGAAATTAAATTTATTACATCTTAGATAACCGAAATCACCTAACAAAATTCTCAATAAAAATCAATAGATAAAAATCAGGAAATATTATCTTCAAGGAGTTCAAAAGGATATGACTTTTCAACGAGATCAGAAAAAGAGGTGTGAAAGGGGAATGGCTCAGATATGGAACATTTATGGTAGAATCCGAAGGAAGAGAGACTAGGGGATGTTATAGATCCGGAGGAGAACCTCGGTGACTTCCCAAGCTATCCTATGGTTTGGCTTCAATTTTGAGAAGAAATATTTAAATATTTCATCCTGCAAATTTTATTTATTTTAGGACTTACATTTATTCGAAACAATCAAACAAATTGCCTGGAACATGTGAGGATTTAGGTCGTGATGAACGAAAACCTCGGAATCCTACACAAGTTAAGGTTTAGATTGTATAGCGGAGCTATACATAGGCCTAAAGGAAAGGTTGAGGACTTATCTTGCATAACCAAACAACCTTGAATTCCTATGACTTGTTTTTTTAATTCTAAGGAAAGATATGTTGTTGTAGCTCCTCTTGCTATTGAAGATGGTCGTGCTGCCCGCAATGCTAGCTCCAAGCTCCTCGTCATGATGAGTTTAGGCTTTCTAATGTGCCAAGTTATAATGTCAAATCAAATGTCCCAATGGTATTTGTCATTAAAATATTATGGGGCATATTAAAGTTGGTTAGAGCGACACCAGTTAGGATCATACGGTTCCCCCGTTCTGGTATCACTATTTTCTATCGGATTCACTTAGTCCAGGTGAATTTACTAAACTCAACTTAATGAGTTCCATATTATCATTTAGACTGTGGGAAGTCTCATTAGCAACCGGAGGTTACCTCCTTTAAGGGATTCTCTATCATCTGATAGAGATTCATCCGATAGAGACATCTTAATTTTGTTACAATTGTTGTTTTGTGATGTTTATTTGATTAAATTTGAGTTGTTTTATATTTTGAATGTTGCGACGGTGAATTTTATCTTGGTTTATCGATCTTACCCTATCAGTTTTGGTTTTCATGCAGGGTGACATCATTGTTTAATATGCAAGCTCAAGACAAGAAATACAGAAAGGTAGATGCAATAATTTAAAAGCGTACCTGTCAATTCTTCTCGTTCCTTCACCTAAAAGGTCAGTACTCGCAAGGCATGTATATATAATTTTGCAAGGAATTTAAATTGCAAGAGTAGATGAAGGTTTAGCTATCAAACTCCAAGTAATGACTTTATTGAATCTCAAAAGATCCTAGTAGATGATTGTAGGATAAAAATAATGGCAAGTTCAACTTGCCCTTCAAAATGTCCAATAGATTTCAAAGTGCTCAAGGAATGCCCCCAAGTCATTTTGAATATCTGAAGTATTTTGAGTTCATTTTAGACTTATCATATTGTTCCATTGATCATCCAAGGTCGAAGTGTGACTACCACATTGCTCAGTGAAACCTAACAATTCAATTACCCCGAGGATAGGATACTCGATTAATCAATTGATGTTTCATTTAAGAGTTATGTGAGTGGGTGCCCCTAAGGCAAGTTTAGGTCATTTAAGGATTGTGGTGTCTATAATTAAGGTCAGGCTTGTACTTTTTAAATATTTTAATCACCAATCATGTTATCTTCTAAATCCAATCAATTGATAAACATCGAGCCTATGTCACTATCAAGCCCTTAATAATCATAATAGGTGAAATGGTGATTGTCAAGATTTTGATTTAAGTGACATATATTCTTATCAAACAATCAAATCATCCTCAACTTTGGGCTTAAGAAAATTAAATTGTCATCTTTCCAACTTAAGCCCATTACTTAAGAATCGACTGATTTTAATTGACTTCCAAGTCATGATGATTAGGAGAATTATGATTTTGTTGATATTGTGCAAGGGTGATGAGTGGGTTTCTACCTTTTAATCAATCATTCAAACATGTTTATTAAGATCAAAAATTTATTAAGATCAAAATTACTCATTTTCTCTTAGTTAATCCTAATTTTTGATTAAGGCACCAAAGTCTAAAATGATTACTTCGCCTTTGGGGCGCTTCACCTCATAACTCATTAACCACAATTCAAATGACTTTAAGGGTTTAGAGTGTCATATGCATGAAGTAATTATAATGTTAGAGGAGAACATGTGGACCTCTCAAAATTTTATTTTAATTTAGATAATTATTTAAATTTAGAAGATAGGATTTTCAAAGGTTAATTTATTTAATTATCCAAAAAATAAAGTTTGTATTTATGGAAAAATTAAAGGTCTCCTAATGTTAGATAAACACTTATGCAAAATTTCATGATTTTTTGAATTAAATTATTATTATTATTATTTAATTTTTAATCTATTTCAATGATTAAATTAAATAGAAAATAATAGTTTAATTAAAAAAATCATTTTTATATTTTTTAATGGACTTCTTTAAATTTAGAGAACCCAGAGAATCAAATATTTTATTTTTGTGGTTATTTATTTATTTATTATAATTATTTAACTGAGAAAACATGAAAAATTAATTTTTAAGTCTTTAAAATTTATTTTTAAGTTAGAAAAATTAGGAAAAATGTCCTAATGATTTCTAAGTGATCAGGGGACACTCCTACTAATTTTGAACCTTTTTTTTTATTTTTGAAAATTTTGATTATTTTAATTATTTTTAATTTAAAATATATTATAAAAATGAAATATTTTCACAAAAATGATTTTTATTTTTATAAAATGCCCTTGATCACACCGAACTCAGAAAACCAACTTTCATAATTTTTCTATGCATATTTAATTTAATATAATTATTTTTATACAAAAATACAAGGTTTTCTTAAAATCCATTTTAGTGCTTAGACTAAGTCAAATAATTTTTATATTTTTATAGTGAGTAAATATGGACAGTGGGGAAGTGATTTTGGCAATTTTTGATAAGTGTATAATTTACATAAATTAATATAAATTATATGAATTTAATTAACCATTAAAATGTACAAGATGATTCAAAATATCACAATATTTTTTTTGGACTTCTCTGACCACATAAAACCTACTAAAATTATTCCCATAATTTTCAAGTGATATTTTGAATTATATAATTAAAATAGCCAAAATGGTCACCTTAGCTTGAAAATTAGAGCTAAAAGCATAGGAATGTTCTCTGACCTTAAAAAAATCATAAGACATAACCTCTGTCATGAGGAACAAACCCTTAAAATTTCAAGCCATGGTGAGCAATGTTTAGTCATGGAGAATTGAAATACCACAAGGGGTATTTAATTCTTTAAAAATTAAGGAATAAGAAAATAATTTTTATTTTTAGTCCACATTATTCTCTTCTGTTCACTGAGCAAGATGGTATTTTTATTTTATTTTTATGATTTTTTTAGAGAAAGAAATGGATTTTTTAAGTTTAGGCATTTAAAATAATTCAGAAAATCCATATTTTTCTACTTATCATACGTGGCACTAACTCATCCTACAGTGGCTTCGAACTCACACGCAGTGTGCTCCCATTCGTTGTGCTTTCCACCTAGGCATGCCACGCGGCCCGCGGTTCACATACCAAGAGTCTGTTCGGCTTGATCTCCTCCGTTGATTATCGTCCCCAAGTGACCTAACTCGCTCAAACCTTAAGATCTTGGCCTAGACTCAACCAAATAGCATGGGGTTTGTTCCTAAACCTTCATCTACTCAAGACAAACCTATCTATATGGATTATACCTCATGAAATACAGTATATACGTATGGAGAATTGAAATAAGCTCGGTTTAGGGTTGGAGTTCAATACCTTTGTCTGAGAGGGGAGGCCTAATTCAATTGTTGTGGTAGCTTCGATTTGTCCTAACGAACCTCCAGACGAAGTCCCAAGCCTTGGTGAATGGTCTAGATTTCGACCAAACTCGATTTCAGGTGTTGATCTAGAGCTATAGAGGCTGTTTGAGAGGGGGCTTTTATAGAAAATCAACTTCTTTCACTGTGGGGATGGAGTGTGCACAATTAATTGAATTTTGGTACACTGTAGTGGATTGGAGAGATCTATCCTAGTTTTGGGTAGAAATGGAGAAATTGGCTCTAAGGGGTGGCTATCAGTGGCTGAGAGCAAGGGGATTGCACTTGGTATGGTTTGGAGAAGCTCTGGTGAGATTTTGGTAGAGTTTCATTAAGGTTTCAAGCTCTCCTCTCTTTGTCCGTGGAGAGCTCCATTTAAAGCCATGGTTGCCTGGTGGAGCTGAAGGCCAATTAGTGGGTGCAAAATGGTGCTTAGGTGGAGGGCAGAAGAGCTCCAAAGAGCAATTGGGATGAGCTAGCCTCTAAGGTTGAAATTGGATTTGATTTAGGAGTGGTGGCTCTCGGTTTTGGCATTTTTTAGCCATTAATTTGGCTGACAGGGCAAGGGGTCGTGGTTAAGTGGTCAGGGCAGCTAGTGGGAGGGTTAATTATGATTAACCCTCAATGGTTTGTCATGATGGAGAAGATTTCTTGGTTAAGGCCCAAAAATGATATGAAATCCCTTAGGGACCCATTGGTCCATAGCTCACTTGGGTGGGTTTAAGGTGGTTTAGCCTAGTCAATGTGGTTTAGCCTAGTCAATAGATCAATAGAGTGTGCTTAGTGGTTGTGGTGTCATTAATTTGGTGGCTTAGGCATAGCTAAGTCAATTTTGTTGTATGGGTTCAATTTGTGTCAAAATTAAAAAGGGCTAGAAGTTGGGTTTGGGTTAGGTTAGCCATGACATTGAGCTCAATTGATTGATCAACAATATGTAGATGATTGTCATGAAGATTTTTATTGAAGGATTGAAGTAATTTTGGAGTTCAATTGGAAGCTCAATTTGAAGGATTTTGGGATTTTGGTCAACTTGAGCATGTTGGACTAGACTTGGGTTTAGGTTGAGCTAGGCTTGGAATCTGGCTCACTTCAATGGTTCAAATGATCAACGATGATAATGATCAAAAATGATATTATGAAGATTTTTCATGAAGGAATGGAGTAGAAATTTTAGGGTTAAGGCTTTCAATTTGGTGGATTTTATAAACATGGCCAATTTAGGGCAAATTTGGGGATTTTGGACTTGGATTAAAATTGAGTGAAACTTGATCAAGGCCAACTGAAGGTTTAATTTGATGTATAGGATTATTGTGAAGAGTTTAGGATCCAAATTGGGGCAAACTTTTAATTTGATGTATAGGATTATTGTGAAGAGTTTAGAATCCAAATTGGGGAAAATTTAGTAGGCTATGGAGTTCAATTTGGTGGGATTAAATCATATGGCTAAAATTAGGGGTTTTGATTTGGATCAAAATTGAGCTCAAAGAATGGGCCTATTAGGCTTGGATTTGGTTTGAATTGATCATATGAAAGATGAATTTGAATTTAGAATTGAAATTTGGGAGGATTGGGGCCAAATTGATGGGTATTTGAGGTGAATTTGGAAAAATTGGGCCTTTAAAGGCAATTTGGGGCTTTTGGTCAAAATAGTCAAGTTGGTCTAATTGGGTTCAATTGAAGGATCCAAATTGGTTTTGGAGACATTTGAAGTGATTTTGGATGTTTTGGGAAAGTTTAGGGTGCCAAGGGTATTTTGGTAATTTTGGTAAATTTGAAGGTATTTTTGAATTTGGGTATTTTGAAATAGTTTGAAATGATTTTTGGACAAAATTGAGTATCTTGGGTGAATTTGAGAATTTTGGCCAAATTTGGGGCTTCAAGGGAATTTGGGTAATTTGGGTGGATTTAAGGGCAAAAGGCCAAGTTTGATATTTTTTTGGTAGAATTGGGGTGTCCACCACTATATAAGATCTATGGACCAATGAAATCCTCATTTGGCTCCTCTATATACTATCTATATACTAGTCTTAGCTAAACCCTAGCCTAGAGCCATTGGGTCTAGGACATTGGGTCTAGGAGACCATCTACATGAGTCTCCTAAAAGATCAAGGGATCAAAGTCAACAATTTTGGGTTTAGGGTTGCAAGTGGATATAGGTGGTGGTGAGTCGGTGATAGTGAGTGTAAGTGATGAACTAGCTTCAGACCAACACCCAGGGTCAGCCCAAAGGTCAAGCAGTCCTATGGGGACTCTCCTTAAGATCCTCCATACTGGTCCCACCTACTAAGTACTAGAGGAGTTTAAAGTTTCAAATGGTGAGGGTTTCTTTTCCAGTTCTCTAGGAATAGTCATCAGGAAAATTCCATGGCTAGACCCCAGGATACTAAAGAGGAAAAACTAAACATCAACCAAAAGTGAGGTCAACACGTCTCTTGTGCTTTAGGTGCCAGTTCTTTGGATTTTGGCACCTCAAGCGCTACCCTGCAGTAGCTCCAGTTCTTCCTTGGACTCCGTTTCAGGTCCGTTTCGCCTTGTTTCAGTTGTATTTTGTTTCTAACAGATATACCTAAAAGATAAGCATGAGAACAACCTTTCTTTAAAGTGTAATTTTATTCAGAAACATATAAGAAATGTAAATTAGATTAAGCATAGAAAGTCATATCGAAATGTGCCAAGCCAGAAGTTTCTTTCCTGCTCATTTTTACTCCAAATTGCACATTTTTTGCTTCATTTTCTCCAAAAGTTCATTTCTTGTACTTGAAACCAAAAATATGCAAAATGCTTCCTTTAAAGTGAAATATCATTAAAAATCATTAAAATTGAGCATAAAATATATATGAAAAGGTAAGTAATTTTTAGGCGTGTCATTAACCTTGTTGATCCCACGAAAGTCAACTAAATCATTTTCTTCAAAACTTGGATTCTTAATGACTCCAATATATTTAAGGATAACTAAGTTTAAATCTTAGCTCAATATAATTCCTCCTTTAAGTTTAAAGGTAATAGTAAACATGAACATATTTTTTATTTTATTTGGATTTGTTGACCTCACTTTTGGCCACCTTAGAATTTAGGACCACCTAGACTTGCTCATGGCAATGTTTGGTTAGTTATTGGGTGGCTCTCATAGGGTTTGGCTTGATTAATAGGAATTTAAAATATTAAAGTTAATTTAACTTAATTTCAATACCAAAGAAATCATAAATCAACAAATTTAAGCTAACATTATCTAATCTAAAAAAGTCATACGTCGAAAAAGCATAAACTAAATATAATCAAAACCTAAACTAAATGAAATGGAATAAACTAAACTATAAACCAAAACTAAACAACAGACCTAAATTAAACTAAAACTTAATTTAAGTCTTACTTTTAATTAACTTAAAGTCTACATAAACCTAAAACCTAATCCAAATCTTTAAAAAAAAAATCAAAATCAAGTAACCAAAAAACTACATAACTATATAGCCTAAAATAAACAAAGCTAAATCATCTAACCCAACTGAACTTAATCCAATTCATAAACTAAACACAATCTAATTTATATAAAAATCGTTTAAAGCTAATCAAAACCAGGCTAAATCAAAGCAAACAAATCCAATGGTCAATCAAAAGTGTGAGATAAACCCAAAACAAATTTAAACTAAATCTAAACTTATATAGTGGTCATCACCTAAAGAATAATATAATTTAAACTACAACATAATTAAATCTAAATTCAACCTAAGGATTACCAAATAAAAACCAATACCTAACATAAATCAAACCTGAACTTAAGATGAGTTAGATAAAAATTATATACAATCAAGTCTAATTAAAAGTAATCTAAAACCAAAAACACATGAAATCTAAGATGAAATCAAACTAAGCTTATTTAAATCAAAAACTAAAAACCCAATCTACAACTAAGTGAAACATAAATCAACCAAAACAATTATGAAGCTAAAACTAAACTATGCATTAAACAAAGCCATGTATAAACCCATCTAAGCTCATCATGCTTGAGCTCTTTTTGGTTGTGGGTTTGGTCCAGCCAGTAGGAATAGGTTAACTTCCAATAGATGCATTTGATTAATACTGCCTGAGGTTAATTGGGCTAGCTCCGATCAAATAAAGATGACATTTCAAAATTTGAAGACCTTCCCAATGGAGCATTACATGAGGTGGCTATTTTTTTTTTTTTTCAGTGATCGTAATTTCTTAAGAATCATGCTCGAGTTTGGGGAAGAAAAGAAAGTAACGTGAAGAATATTAATTAGATACAATTGAGAAAATATTTTAAGGTAAATATTTGAATAATACTTTTATATTTTAAGCTAGTGGATCATATCATTATAAGCGACAATGGATGCTGGAAGACCTCACTAAATTGTAAATTCTAGAGTCTTACTTTCATGGTGTCTCTTGTAAACTATTATTTTGATTCCTGCTATTATCATGATGTCTAAGGAGCCCGCATCCTTTCTCCAACAACAAAATAATGGGGGCATTGACCACCAAATGAAATGACAATAAAATAGTACACTATTCTGTATATGATAAATCATAAAATGATAATTTTATACTATCAATGTAGCTCTCGGGCAGAAATTGGGACGCCATTCTAAATACCTGTCACCCTAAACTCTTAGCAAGCGCCTGCAAAAAGTGCAATTTATGTTTTCGGAATAAAAGAAGTTGCAGTCCTTCATAGCTATGCAAACGGACAAGCTCCATGAACAATTTAACTCGTTTAATTTACTTAATTATATCTATTTATTTAAATCATAAGTGAAGTTGAAATAAAATTTTAAGAAACTATTATATAGCTGATCAAGCTTTAAAATTGATTATTTCAAACATTTAAGAATATGACTTGATTTATGTGCTACACAGAAAAAATGAGTTAACAGCTGAATAAATGAAACGACTAGCCTCTGACT
>NW_018251130.1:940-1340 GCF_001263595.1 Phalaenopsis equestris | reverse complement strand
CCAATGCCACCCACGATAAAATGGATGATCACATGAATGATTCAATGGGGTATAATTCCAGCAAATTGTATCCCCAATAGTTGCATAATTAACATTTATGAAGAAGGGGATTGCATCCCTCCACATATTGATCATCATGATTTTGTTCGTCCATTCTGTACGGTCTCCTTCATATTAGAGAGCAGTATGCTATTTGGCACAGATATAGAGATAATCGGTCCAGGTGAATTCTAAGGATCTGTTGAAATTTCCTTACTAAGAGGATCCATCCTGATTCTGAAAGGAAATGGAGCTGATATAGCAAAACATTGCATTCCGGGAGTTCGACACCGTCGAGTGTCAATAACTTTCAGAAGGATGAGTGATGACAAAACTCCATACGGATTTCAGCCAGATCTGG
>NW_018251130.1:0-728 GCF_001263595.1 Phalaenopsis equestris | reverse complement strand
CATAATGTACTTTCCATCTTTGAGATATATACATGATATATTGTAAAAATGACTGTATAAATCAATAATGAAGAATTTTAGAGTTTTTTTTCTGACATAAATTCTTCTTAATGTGGTTGAAAACCGCTCAACTATTCATTGGTTCGTAACAATGAACAGAACAAAACAAAACAAATTAAATTTGTCAAATATGTTTTCTCAATTTTGAGATTCCTTGCTTGTGCAGTATGACCTCGTTCGGTCTATATCCCCACAAAATTGCACATTCTACACAATTTTGTTTTCTTGCAAATAAATCTTGCAACTCTTTTTCAAAATAACATAAATTTCTACACATTACGCTTTCTGAAAACACAGGATATTTTAAATCAGTCTAATAACTCTGATTTATTACTTTTCAAAAATTGATCTAATAATTTCAATTTTTACTTTGAATCAGTTCGATACTTCTGATTCATAACTTTTCAAAATTAATTCGATAATTTCAATTCACTTTGAATCAGTTCGATACTTCTGATTCATAACTTTTTTAAAAAAAATTGATCCAATAATTTCAATTTTCACTTCGAATCAGTTTGATACTTCTGATTCATCGCTTTTTAAAAATTGATCTAATAAATCAGTTCAATACTTCTGATTCAAAATTGATCCAATAATTTTAATCTTCACATTAAATCAGTTTGATACTTCTTTTTCATAACTTTTTAAAAAAATTGATCTAATAATTT
>NW_018251129.1:17446-22502 GCF_001263595.1 Phalaenopsis equestris | reverse complement strand
GTAAATGCATCAATTTCATGAATATTGGCTACTTTGTTAGGATTCACCCTTTTAGAAAGCCATTGAAAATTTTTGATAGCCATTTCTTCAATTAAAGAATAGGTGCCATGAAATGAATTTGACATCAATGAACCACCAATAGCGGCATCGATAATTGATCTAAGAGATCCAACTAATACATTATTAAATGTTTGAATTATTAACCAACCTTGTATAACATGGTGTGGACACTTTCTTAAGAGTTCTATAAATCTTTCTCATGCTTCGTAAAATGATTCCCCTTCAAACTGATTGAAAGATGTAATATTATTTCTAAGCTTCACAATTTCTTCTGATGGAAAATATTTAGCAAAGAATTTTTGTGCTAAATCACCCCAAGTTCTGGTAGCACCAAGTGCTAACAAATTCAACCACATCTTAGCTTTATCCCTCTATGAGAAAGGAAATAACCTAAGTCTTATGGCATCATCTGATACACTATCATATTTAAATGTAGCGCACAATTCTAGAAAATTGGCAAGATGTAAATTTCGATCTTCAGTTGGTGATCCCCCAAACTGATTATTTGGCACCATTTGGATAATAGCATGTTTAAGCTCAAATGAGTTAGCCACTACAGTAGGTTTTTGAATACTACAATGAAGTTCATCTACAGTAGGATTGGCATAGTCTCTTAATGGTCTAAACTTTTGATGAATTTCAGCATTTTGATCATCTTGGTTTGTCATTTTTGTATTTTTTTTTTATTTTCAAAATTTTTAACCTTTTGGTTTTTTTTTATTTTTCTAACGGTTCTCTTTAATTCAGAATCGTAGGGCACTAGTCTTTCAGAACCTGAACTACGCATACACTAACATAAAAGAAAATAAAACTCCTGCACAAAATAAAATATAATAACTTAAAGTTTAAATAAGACTTTCTAAAAATAGAAATTTGCTTTTTAAATTAATAGATTCTTTACAATTTTCACTTCACATCCCCGATAATGGTGCTAAAAACTTGATCCCGAAACTTCTTATTGGCAACAGTATAACAATAATTTTGATTATATTTTCACTTATATTTCTTTAATTTGCAACAAACCCAAAAACTTGATCCTGAAAAAAATAAGAATTTAACTTTTAATTTATATATATTTGGATACTACACAAGTATACGTGTCGTTATCAAGTAATATAGAACTTTTTGATTAAGACCTGAATATCGAATAGGGAACATATGCATTATGTTGCACTATTGAACAACAAAATTTCTTTTTTAAAAAGACAATTACTTAAACTAAAAAATATTTTCAGAGTATTAAAATTCAAATCTTTTGGGTATTTTTGATATTTTGATAGAACAATAACAATTTAAAAAGATAACTTGAGTTTATGTAAAAGAAAAGCATTGAATTTGAAAAATATATTTCTCCATATCATGAATCAATAATAAGTATAAGAATTCTGCTGTAGAAGTATACGAATTAGTTGTGAAAAGTAGGAGCAATAATATTCTTTACCCTTACTAGAGATGCTATAAAGAACATTGGCTAATTTAAGGTTTGAATAGTTCTGAAGACCGGTTAGGCAGGGAAGAAACTAGCTCTCACTCTAGAGATCCCTCAATTCCCTCCACCTCGGGGCTAACATCTCGTATCAGAACCTAAAACAATAAACCAAGTTGGGGGCCTTAAGTTGTCACTTTAAAGTCCTCTAACTCTACACACTTCAATGAATATTTTCCCATTTATTTGAACTCAGTCATATGAACTACATTCTCATTCATACAATCTCATGTGATTCTCTCTAATTGTTTACTGAGTCAATATCATCCTGGTTCTTAGGTGCTCTCATAACAAATTTTAACATCTGGATTGGCCAAATCAAGAAGTAAATGAAGTACATGGATTTAAATCATCACAACTTCTTCCAACATTAAAGATCAATACTCTCCACAACTTTCATCCAACACTTAATTACTTATCATTTTAAAAAGAAAGATAAAGAAAACTATTCAGAATCCATGGAGAAAATAAAAGCACACTTTAGTTTAAATGTAGAAATCATTGTCACACCAACAACAAGTCTCGATTAAAATCAAAAGTAGTCTAAAACAAAAGATAAAAACTTATCTCAAGTCCTCCACCAAACTCTTGCAGTTTCTTTGAATCTCTTCTCTTTTACAACACTCTCAATATAAAATTAGAAATAGAAAAAGGATAAATATGCGGTGCCTGAAAAATCTCTCCAACTAAGTACCCAATTTTTGAACATTCAAAACTTTTTCAGTACTTTCAGGACCTCTTTCAGAGTCCCAATCTTCCTTCCCTTGTAATTCACCAAAAGGTTCAATAGTTTCTCTTCAAAATGTGCCTTGACTCGATGTATTTCCTCAAGAGATGCATCCTTTCGCAATAATTTTCATCCATGGTGGTTGTAACCACCTATTAAGCCAATAGGTGCCTCAAAAACCTCTTCAAAATTCACAAAAACCAAATCTGCTTATCTAATATACCCCCCAAAAACCTACCACTGGCGCTTAAGCGCGAGGCCTCTAGTGCTTAGGCATGGCCTTCTCTGTTTACATGACACGTAAGCGTCGGATCTGACACTTAGGCGCCAAAACAGTTTTGCACATTTTTCACCTATTTTCTCCAAATTTGATCCTTTTTCACTCCTTTAAGCATATTTAACCTTTTTTACCTGTACCTGAAAGAAAAACACAAAAATACCTTCCATTAAAGCGCAATGTCTCAAAAATAATTATAAAATGTATCTAAAAATACTATATATTTTAAACGTATCATTGCGCTCTGGAAAATTTCTTCACAAATAATTGTTCTAACTTGGAGAAAGAATTAACTGATTTGTTACGCAAATTGGCATACCAAAGCAATCCCTGACAGGTTGCTAACAAACTGTTGGATGAGTAAAGCTCCATTACTTCTTGTGTTGTCACAGCTGGCTCAAAAATGTGCTTGCTACCTGGAATTTCCAGTCCCATCAAATATCTTAAAGTTTGGGGACATAAAACCCTTAGGGAAGTGTATGACATTGAATTCTTCCGGGTAAGGTCTACCCTTTAAAACTAATGCACCACCCTTATACTGGGTTAAGGCCTACCGAACTTGCTTGACCATTTGCTTAAAATCCTCCTCTGGCATGGCGCTCGATGGAGAATCCTTCTTTGGTTTCTCATCCTTATTTGTTGAGGCAACTACTCTTCTATCATCTGTAATATGTATAATTTCTAGTTAATTTACCTCTGAAAAGGCTAACTGTGGGGGATGAGATTGTCCTTGAATTGTGACCATAGCAGTCATGGTTGTGGCCATCTCTTATATCCTTTTCTCCAGTTGTGACTTGCTCATCCCTTAGGAGAATAGCCCTACGCAGCTCATCTACAGTGTTCTCTTCGACGATAGGTTGAGCCTTGCTTGCTGATGTAGCGACTCTGGTCTTGATAACATGGACATCCATTAAATCTTCTTCGAGTTAATCATTATAGTCAAAATCTTCATAGCCAGCTCAAAAATCTCAACCCTGAGCTTTTCAACTTTTCCATCAATTATTGATTCTTGAATTGCCTTAAGATTTGGAGGACCTTGCTAGACCTCCTCCTCTTGTTCCTCTATCTCAGTGGCAATCGCTGCGACAATGTCAGATACTTTAGACCCTAGCTTCATTCCATGCTCTCGCCCTGTGGGCTTATTAGACCCTATCGGGATAGCGGCCTTGGGTACCAACACCTTTTTCTATGATGGTGATGTCTTGTAATAAACTGTCTCGATGAAGTTTCTCAGCAAAAACATCAGCATGTCAAAGAGAAGTATGCTCCCCATGGTGCAAACCGACTACAGTATCAGGTAATTTCTTCATCTTCTCCTCTGAGACTTTAGGAACATCTTTTAGGTGAGAGATTGGTAGAATTCTTGGACCTAGTCCTGACTTAACCGGTCGACAACCTGCGGGTCTAGTAACAGTAGAATTGGTAGTGACAATAGTGGTATCAACTCAACTCCCAAAACAAAACCAAACGACAATGCGAGCAGGCAAGTTTTTAGTTGACTTTTGAGATCATTTGGCAGATCTGATGTCCTTTAGAATTTCTTTCTTTAAGTGAGGGGACATTGCATGTCCCACTCATTTAAGTAGTTCACTAACTGAACAACTGATACACCTAAAAATATACTATTTTTCATGCTTTATTTTATAATAATATTGCACTTTAAAGGTATTGTTTCTTGTTTTTTTGGTTGTAGATACATCAAATAGAAGAATTTGAAGTGATTGGAGCAAAAGGAACAAAAATGGACCAAAACGGAAAAAAATTGGTGCAAATCCGGTCAAATCGAGGCACACCGGAGCCATGGGAACTAAACCAGACACTTAAGTTCTTGTGTGTAGTGCTTATGTGCCCACAATGGTGCTTAAATGCCACCAGATAGAGAGGGGAGCGTTTAAGTGCCCTAGAATCGATGCTTAGGCGCCGGTGACAGTTTTCAACATATCTTCTAGAATATACGTCTGATTTGGACAATTTTTGAAGTGATTCTTCGTGCATCTCTTAAGGAATTTATTGTAATTGATAAAATGGACTTTTTAAAAGAATTTATGGTGGTTATATAGAGTTTTGAGGAGGCACTTCAGGCACCATTTGGAAGATTCATTGAATCTGGACAGTTTTGAAGAGACACTTAAGCATCTCTTAGGAAATTATAGTAAAAGGCTTGGAAATATTCTTAAAACATCTCTTAGACTCTTGAATTAATTAGAAGAAGAGAACAAGGCTTGGAGAAGAGGAATAAGGCTTGGGTGTGAGCCCCAAGTGCGGCGGCAAGGTGAGAGAGAAAGAGAGAGTGTGAGATTTTCTTCTTTTCTTTTCACTTTGCTCTTAGAGAGGATTGTAAGGAGATCACTTTTTATATACAAGGAGAGTTTGATTTCCATATAGGATAAGTATTTTCATTACATTTTGATTTTAATCTAGTACTTTGTTTGTATGGTTTCAAAGTTTTGTTCAATGAAAAGTTCTTGTTGTTTCTCCATATGTAGTGAGTAGTTTTCTTTACTCT
>NW_018251129.1:12817-17243 GCF_001263595.1 Phalaenopsis equestris | reverse complement strand
GATGCGAGATGTTAGCCTCCATGTGGAGGGATAAGAGGGAACTCTATAGTGAGAGCTAGTATCTTCCCTGCCTAGCCCATCTTCAGAACTATTTAAATTTTAGATTAACCAATGTTCTTTATAGCGTCTCTAGTAAGGGTAAGGAATATAATTGCTCTAATTTGTCACAATCTCTCTTACTAATTGTTTTACTTTTGCACATGTCACTAATTTCATTATTTGAGGAATAGTACTTTTAATATATTAAACCCTACTTTCTGATTTTCACTAAGTATTTTAGTTTATGAGTAGAGGTAGTACTTTTAATATATTAAACCCCACTTTCTGATTTTCACTAAGTATTTTAGTTTAGGAGTAGAAGTAGAATTGTAGTGATAATTTTAGGATATAGTCAAAACCATACCTTTATCGACCTTCCATGCTTGGGCGTGTTATTCTAAACTAGAACTTCTATTGAAAGCCGCCCTAACTGACCTCGATCTCCATGGGATCGGTATTTGGGGCTTAATTAGAAAGCCCTATATTACTTGATAATGATACGTATGCTGCGTAGAATCCCTAGAAATATAATTGAAAACTTACTTTGCTTGGGATCAGCTTTTCGGTGTCATTGCCGGAGATTAAAGTCTTCAGGTAGTGGTGTCAATTTCTTAAATTCCACATATAAAAAAGAATATCGGGACCAAGTTTTTGGTGTCGTTACCGGGGATCGCAACGGTTGATCTTGACTTTTAGAATAATTTTAGTTGAAGTAATTAAGCTTAGACTTGGAAAACTGTAGTGTCGTAAAAACTATTTTTGTGTGAAAGGTGTATATTGTATGAAAAAGTGTTATGAAAAATATGTTTGTGTGAAAATTATGGTGTTTGTGAAAATGTTTTGTTGTGTTGAATATATTTTTTTGCTTTATTTGTTTAATTATTAATTTATTATTTGTTGTGTTGCGTATGCAAAATAAACGATCTGTAAGACTTGTGTCTTATGATCCTGAGTTAGAAAAAAGGAACAAAATCAAAGAATAGAAAGGACTTGAAAAATTACAAATGGAAATGGAAAAAAATCAAAATAATAACTTAAAAAATCATCAAAAATCATTGAGGGCTTATGTAAATCCTATGACAAATGAAATTCACTCAAGTATATAAACCCCTGTCGTAGAAGTAGACTCATTTGAACTAAATACATCGATTATCCAACTAGTGCAGAACAATAAGTTCGAGGGAACTCTTTTGGAGGATCGCTATTTACACTTATCAAATTTCTAGAACTTTGTGCTTTATTTCATTATATCAAATTTTCTAGAACTTTGTGCTATATTTCATTATAACGGCATATCAGACGATGTTGTTAGACTAAGGATTTTTCCTTTCTCACTAAGGGATAAGGTTAAAATGTGGTTATACTTATTAGCACCTAGCTTTATTAAAAATTGGGAGGAGTTAACACAGAAATTCTTTGCTAAGTATTTTCCACTTTTAAGGATTACTAAACTTAGAAACAATATTATCTCATTTTGTCAGAATAAAAGGGAATCTATATACGAAACCTGAGAAAGATTTAAGGAACTCATAAGTAAGAGTGCACATCATGCTCTAGCTGATTGGTTAATCATTCAAACTTCTTACAAAGGGTTAGTAGGATCCCTTAGGTCTACAATTGACGCTGCGCTGGTGGATCATTAATGTCAAAACCATTTGGTGTAGCATATGTGTTAATTGAAGAAATGGCTACAAATGAATTTCAATGGCCCTCTGCAAGAAAGAAAAATCCTAAAAAGGTAGCCAATGTTCATGATACAGATGCATTTACAATTCTTTCATCTCAGGTTGCTATAATATCAAGGAAGTTGGACCAATTTAGAAAGAACCAACCTCAATTTACTCCAATAAGTGAGGAAAGTTCATTAGGGCATATGATTAACTCTAATTTGTCACAAAAGACTTTAAATACCATAAACAACCAGTATTCTAAGTTTTACATCCCAAGTTAAAAGAACCATCCTAATTTTAACTTGTATCATACTACTGGTGGAGGAAACCAAAAAAGGGAAAATAATCATGCAAATCCTAATGAAAGTTGGAATAATCAGGGGAATACAAACTATAGACTTTCATATCCACCAAACTCTAACAAAAATCAACAATTTGAGGATAAGAAGATGTATATAAAAGAAGTGGTATTGCAAATGGGAAAGTAGTTGCAAGGTCAAAATACTTTGATTAGAAACATAGTGAATCAACATGGACAAATTGTTATTTTACTTAACAATAGACCCTAAGGAACACTTCATAGAATCACTGAGATCAACCCTATAGAGAAGAATGATGAACAAATAGATGTTGTCCAACTAAGAAGTGGAAGAGAGATAACGGATGTGGTTAGAAATAAGAAAAAGGTTGTGAGAAAAACAAAGAAAACAAAAAGACCTAAATAACATGTTTCTAAGGATTTAGAAAGTTTAATATCTCCAACTAAAATTAATTTATAAAGACCACTACCTTCATTTCCTTAAATACTTACACAGCATGAGTTGGATAAACAATTTTCAACGTTCATGGAAGTATTTAAAAAGTTAACTATAAATATTCCTTTTTGCTGAAGCTTTGGAACTGATGTCAAGTTATGCAAAATTTATGAAGGAGATACTAATCAAAAAAAAGAAGTTTGGGGATTATGAGATAGTTGCACTAAGTGAGGAGTGCAGTGCTATATTTCAGAAAAAACTTCCAAAGAAACTTAAAGATCCTTCTAGAGCTTTACAATTCCTTGTGTAATTGGAAAAAGATTATGTGGAAATGCTTTATGTGATTTAGGATCGAGCATTAATGTGATGCCTCTATCTATATTTAGAAGATTAGGTTTACCCCATATTTCTCTCACTTCTGTAACCCTTCAGTTAGCTGACCGATCTATCATTTTTCCAAAAGGGGTTATAGAAGATGTGCTTGTTAAAGTGGATAAATTTATCTTTCCTCTGGACTTTATTGTGTTAGATATGGAGGAAGATAAAAAAAAATCTAATTATTTTGGGGAGACATTTTCTTCTTACTGAACAAGTTATGATATATGCACAAAAGGGAGAGTTGACTATGAATATTAATGAACATGAAACCACTTTTGATGTTTTAATAGATATGAAGTATCCAGCTGAGAAAAAAGATGATGATTGTATTTGGGTGGATGAAATTGATTATTTAAGTAAGGACCATTTCCAAGAAAGTTTTGAGAGTAAGTTAACAGATGAGATCAGAGTCTATGTTTGTTCAAGAGAGGTGCAAAATGATGGACGTTACTAAAAATAGTAAACTTTTAATTCCATCTGTTGAAAAATCTCATGAACTTAGGATGAATGTACCCCATACAATTTTAAAGCCGACCTATTTAGGAAATTCATCTACATCACCAGTCTTTATATCTTCAAATTTGACTCAATCACAAGAAGAACCTGAATTGAATGTAAAATCAGTAAAAGATCTCCTAAGAAGAAAGATCTCCTAAGAAAGAGTTATTCAAAATCACTGAATGGCATATTCCGTGGTATACAGACAAAATGAATGATATTATTATGCTCTGGAAACCAATGTAAACATTAGATGCATCAGTTCGTCGATGTTATACCAAGCGCTTCATGGGAGGCAACCCAAGGTTATCTTTGTTATATGTTTACTGTGATTGTTGTTATGTTAGATTGGATATTAGTGAGAATTTGGACTTTGATCCATGTTTGATGTGTAAGAGTAGATTGGATTAATGTTGTGAGGTAATTTCTTCATCATGACTAGATTTGTATATGATTTTTGGTAGTAGCAGGTTGACGAGTCTGTTACGACTTAGTTCTCAACAGGAGCTGAGCATGACCTTGAAGCATGTAGAGTTTTGACTTAGACCACTCCATGTCAACTATTTTATTTCCCTTATTTGAATTTGTCTTCACTGAGTAAGGTCATGAACTTACTTAGTGAACAACATCTGGAGTGTGTATACCTTAGACCATAAGTGACCTGGAAATTGGCAACACATGAGGGAATTCTAGTCCATGGATGACAACCATATAAAGTTTTATAATACACCGATGTTATTAATGTAGTTTCTTCCATTAGAAATTGAAAGTAACGAGGGGAAATGTGAGTAGAAGCGAGATCAAAAAAACCTCAGTTGTTGTTTGTTTATGAATTTGTAAGTCTATGTATTGGACTTTGTGTGTCTAGGTTTATGAGTCAAGTTGAATGAGTCATTGGAGATGAAAAAACTTATCTCAATATTTTGAACTTGTTAGCATCCAACAATTTCCTTATAAATTTTAAAATGTGTTCATGTTTAATCTTCAGTTTGTACTTATTATACTATTTAAAATTCCTTTATAGTGTTATGTCAAGCATGTTTAGGCTAGATTTACTTTTTACTACAATGTTCTACCATGTGTTAC
>NW_018251129.1:0-12468 GCF_001263595.1 Phalaenopsis equestris | reverse complement strand
GGATAGTGGAATTCAAAATTATTTAAGGTCTTCTCCAGATATAGTAATCCTCACATAAAAAAAAGAAAAAATAATAAATGGATCTAAAAGATCCCGAAAAAAAAGGAAAAAAAAGATGCAAAAAAAGAAAAAAAAGGTGAGGAGAAGCTTGAGGAGAGGTCCTAATCAAAAATTGGTTTCACTTGAGTTCTTCTAGAGTAACAAACTTTGAACAATCCTAAGCTTGCTTTTAATACTTATATTAGTAAAAATTATATTTAAGAGATTTCTTAAGTCTAGAAAATAAAGTTCATAGAATCTGAAGTTTGAAATATCTGCATATATTTCTAAATTTGATAGGAAAACAAATTCCCAAGTTTGATGATAAATATTTTAGAGCTTGGGCTAGTCTGATTCACTAGAAGATCTTCTAATTTGAACTATCACATTTTTAGAACAAAATCTTAGTGATTCTTGACTCTAATTTATATAAATAATTTTAAAAATATAGTATTACTTGAGGACAAGTAATGTTTAAGTTTGGGGAATTTTTATACGCCTAAAAATGTACTATTTTTTATGCTTTATTTTATAATGATATTGCACTTTAAAGGTATATTTTCTTGTGTTTTTGGTTGTAGGTACATCAAATTTAATAATTTGGAGTGATTGGAGCAAAAGGAATAAAAACGGACCAAAATGGAGCAAACCAGACCAAATCAGGTCAAATCGGGGCACACCAGAGCCATGGGGACCTAAACTGGACACTTAAGTACCTGTGCCCGGTGCTTAAGCTCCCAAAATGGCACTTAGGTGCCACCAGACAGAGAGGGGGGCTCTTAAGCGCCCCAGAATCGACATTTAGGTGACGGTTTTCAACATATCTAAAATATATGTCAGTTTTGGACATTTTTTAAAATGGTGTTTCATGTATCTCATGGGGAATTCATCCAAATTGATAAAATAGACTTTCTAAAATAATTTTGTGTGGTTATATGGAGTTTTAAAGAGGCACTTCAGGCACCATTTGGAAGATTCAGTGAATCTGGACAGTTTTGAAGAGACACTTAAGTATCTCTTGAGAAATTATAAAAAATGGCTTGGAAATGATTTTAAAACATATCTTAGACTCTTTTATAAATTAGAAGAAGAGAAGAACATTTGGTGAAGAAGAAGGCTTGGGTGTGAGCCCCAAGTGGGGCGGCAAGATGAGAAGGAAAGAGAGAGTGCTTTGTTCTTAGAGAGGATTGTAAGGAGATTGATTTTGCTATACAAGGAAAGTTTGATTTCCATTTAGGATAAGTTATTTCATTGTATTTTAATTTGAATCTAGTACTTGGTTTGTATGCTTTCAAAGTCTTGTTCAATGAAAAGTTGTTGTTATTTCTCCATGTGTAGTGAGTAGTTTTCTTTACTCTTTCCTCTTGTAATGAATTAGTATGCATGTGTAGGATATATAATTGAGTAGAGTGATAATATATTGTGATGATTTTACTTTATTCTTCATTTACATGTAAACTTGATCAACTTGCATGTTAAAATCTGTTGTGAAAACATGTAATATCCGGTATGGTATTGTCTCAATCAACTGTGGTAGAATCATATGAGATTATGTGGATGACAATGTAGTCCATATATTTGAGGGCAAATAAATGGAAAAATAATCTTTAATGGGTGTAAAATTAGAGGATTTTGTAGTGACAGGCTAAATCCCTTTATTTTGGTCTATTGTTTTAGGTTTTAATGCGAGATGTTAGCCTCCGGGTAAAGGGATAAGAGGGAACTCTAGAGTGAGAGTTAGTATTTTCCCTGCTTAGTCCATCATCAAAACTATTCAAACTTTAGATTAACTAATATTCTTTATAGCATCTCTAGTATGGATAAAGAATATAATTGCTCCTATTTGTCACAATCTCTCTGACTAGTTGTTTTACTTTTACACATGTCACTAATTTCATTGTATGAGAAAGAGTACTTTTAATATAATAAGCCCCACTTTCTAATTTTTACTAAGTATTTTAGTTTAGGAGAAGAAGAAGAATTGCAGTGATAATTTTAGGATATAGTCAAAACCAAACCTTTATCGACCTTCCAAGCTTGAGCGTGTTATTCTAAACTAGAACTTCTCTTGAAAGCCACCATGATTAACCTCGATCTCCTTAGAATCAATATTCAGAGCTTAATCAGAAAGTCGTATATTACTTGATAACGATACGTATACTTGCGTAGAATCACTAGAAATATAATTAAAATCTTACTTTCCTTGGGATCAAGTTTTTGATATCATTGCCTGGGATTAAAATCTTCAAGTAGTGGTGTCAACATCTTAAATTCTACATATAAAAAAGAATATTGGGATCAACAACCTTCCTTGGCAGCTAGCCTCTTGAAAACTAAACTGACTAGGGTGATAGGAGTGGACTTCTTTCTCTCCTCACCATGCCCATGAAGTGATGGTAAAGTAACAGTAGTTTTCTGGATACTCTGGTACCTATTGGTACCCATTAAAGGATGGAATCTACTTCCTCATAATAGTGGATAGGTCTCCGACAATGCTGGCTCATCCTGGTGAGGATCTTTGTCAACAAGTATCTCCTTATGAGCTTGAGCTTTAGTAGCCCTCCAAACCCTCCTATTACGGTTTCTCCTTTGGGTTTGAGTTAGCAGTATTGTCCTCAAACTTGATCCAATTTCAAACACTGATGGCGGGACGACCAAACCTTCAGTCGGGTCTTCAAAGATCATAACTTCTTTTCCCTTAGCAACAGCGAGAACAGCAGGTTTGGTAGGTGTTGTGGTGGTAGTAGTCTTGACCTTCTTGTAAGAAGGAAAATCCTGAGGGCAGTTCAAGTTACTCTCGACAAACAGTTCTTGAACCTTTAGAGTGACGACTTCCATTATGATGAATAGCAATTTTTTTAGAACGACCTTGAAATCTTTAAATTCTGCTCCAAACATGATGGTGGGAGCGACATTGCGGGCATCACAGCTCGTCAGAAGGTTGCAGGAAAAAGTGAGCATTGGGTACGCCATTGCAGTAGCTTCAAAAAGAGAAAGCTATGGGGTTAGCTATTTGGCTAAAACCTCGTGATCTTTGTGCAAGTATTAATAATTAATAGAGGTCAATTTGTAGACCAGGTAAGTGTTTATTTTGTTTGTGGGATTTTAAAATTTTTTAGTAAAAGTAGCTTAAAAGTAAAAACATTTAATTACAAGAAAATTTTAAAGTGCACGCAGCACGTCGCAATCTGATTTAACTTGCAAAATAGCAAATCAAAGTCGAAAATTAGATGTGAAGTGTTTAATACCCAGTGCAGGACCAACTTAACAATGCACAATGCCCAGGTTGAGCTAGTCCAACAACACACCTATTGGGGGTTCGACCCCACACAAAGATTAAAATGTCCTTAATGGCTTCCTAAACCTCTCTGTTCGTAGGTGATCAAACATACAGTCCTGAAGTCCGAAAGAGTTGACCGTACTCTCCCAAGATAAAAATATGTAAAGCATGCCAACGGAAGAAGGGTAATCTGGTTCATGAGGGACATGAACACATTACCAATGTATGAAGATAATATTTCCTGATTTAAATGGAGAGAGAAACTTTCTTTAGCGGAGTCACCAGGAGTTGTCTACATTTTTTTTTGGTTGAGGAGTTCCCCATTAGAAGTTGTCGGCCGCTGGAATCAAAATCTCGTTGCCCACTTCGGAAAGGTATTTAATTTACTTATATATATATAAGTTTAGAAAATCATGAAATCAAACTGACCTCATATTTTTCATAGTTTAAATGAAAGAGCACTGTACCTCAAACCCTGTATCTATCCCGAAGGATAAACATAAAACTTAAGGATGAGCGTCGATCAAATAAACTAAGAAATGTATGTTTCCCTTATTTACTATGAAGAATTAAATAGGGTTTATTTTAAGTTGGGTTCGGATAAGCTTCCTATAAGGCAAGCCCCTATAGTTAATTACATCTTAGATAACTGAAGTCACCTTAGAAAACTCTCGATAAAAATCAGGGAATATTATCTTCAAGGAGTTCAAAAGGATAGAACTTTTTAACATGATCGGACAAAGAGGTGTGAAAGAGGAATGGTTCAATTTTGGAACATTTATTGTAGAATCCAAAGGAAGAGAGGATAGGGGATGTCATAAATCCGTAGGAGAATGAGGAGAACCTCAGTGACTTCCCAAGCTATCCTACGGTTTGGCTTCAATTTAGAAGAGAAATTATTTTAATGTTTCATCCTACCAATTTGATTTGTTTAGGGCTTACATTTGAGTGAAACGATCACACAAATAGTCTGAAAGATGTGAGATTTTATGTTATAATGGGTGACAACCTCGGAATCCTAAGATGAGTTAGGGCTTATATTGTATAGCCGAGCTATACAAAGGCTAAAAGATAAGATGATGGTTTACGTTGCATAAGCAAAATACCCTGAAGTCCTATGGCTTGGTTGCTTAATTCTAAGGAAGGAATGGTTTAGCTGGGGAAGACAAGTTTTGTTGTTGAAGATGGTCGTGCTGCCACCATGCTAGCTCCAAGCTCCTCGTCGTGGCGAGTTTAAGTTTTTTAGTGTGTCAAGTTATGATGTCAAATCAGATGGCTCTATGGCTGTAGTTCTTTAAATGTTATAGGGTATGTTAAAGTTAATTAGAGAGACACTGATTAGGATCCTACGGTTCCCTCATTTCGGTACAACTATTTTCTATTGAATTCACTTAGTCCAAATGAATTTACTATACTCAACTTAATGAGTTCCATACTTTCATTTATATCTTTGGAAGCCTCGTTAGCAAACGTAGGTTACCTCCTCCGAGGGATTCCCTACCATCCGATAGAGACGTCTTAATTTTCTTTCAATTGTGGTTTTTGTGATGTTTGTGATTAAATTTTTAGTTATCTTATATTTTGAATGTTGTGACGGTGAATTTTATCTTGATTGATTTTAGTTTTGGTTTTAGTTTTATGGTTATCCTAGTAATTTTAGTTTTTATGCAGAGTGGCATCAATGTTTAACATCCAAGCTTTGTAAGTATAAAACACAGCAAGGAAAGTATAGAAAAAAGACGGTGCTGTAAATTGTAAAAGCGCACCTGACAAGTCTTATCGTTCCATCACTTGAAACTCAAAATACATGTAAGGGAATTTTATGTAAAGTGCAAAAATAAGGTTTTGATGATTTACCAAATCCTAAATCATATCTTGGTGAGCCCCTATTAATTCAATTAAGGATGATCTTATTAAGTGAGATATAGTGAGTTTAGTAAACCTCCAAGGTATTCAACAAGTCAAGAGAAAAAGCAGTTCCATGCTTCCCCCTAACTTTCTGGAAGTCTTGAGCTCATTTAAACTTATTATGTTGCTTAATAATTCATCTTATAAATATCTGTAGTGTTCAGTGAGCATCGATGTTTCAATTATCCCTAAGAGTAGGGTAATCATCATTGGTCATTTAATTTGAGAATTATGTGGGTGAAGACCCCTAAGAGGAGTAAGTTAATCCTATTAAGACACTTATCTAATTTTAGCTTTAACTTGGGCTTGTGGTATTCAATTTCTAATTACATTCACTTTTCTAATCCTTATTTAACTGAATTTGATTTAGCTTAGATCACTACAAAGCCCTTAAGTCCTTAGTGGATGTCACAGTCATTTTGAAATAGATTAAATTTTAAGTGATAATAATTCATCATCAAAACATCTGCATGCCACTTGAACATCAAATAGGTGTATTAAATTAATGAGTTATTAACACCCAAAATTATACCCCTAAGTTTAGGATCATTGAATTTACTAGACTTCCAAATTTTAATAATTTAGGAAATTACAAATTTTTCCTTTAATTAGGAAAAAATGAGATTAGTTTCTACCAATTAATCTCGTGTGTTTCAGTCATTCAAATATGTTAATTAGGATAAAAAATATTGTCCATTTCCCTTTCTTGAATTAAGCCTAAATGTTAATTAAGGCCAAATTCTCAAAGTTATGTTTTTGCCCCTAAGGCTCTATCACTTAATTTATCAAATTTAATTTAAATGACTTTAGCATTTCCATCCTACTTAATCATGAGTAAATTAAGACATCAGAGGAGAAAATGTGATTTTTGAAATTTTAATTTAATTTATATAATTATTTATATGCAAAAATAGGGTTTTTTAAAGAAAATTCCATATCTTGACCAAGGCAGAGCCTAATCCTTTGAAATTTTTACTGGAGGTAGACTTCGACAAGGAAACCTTTGGGACCAAATTTCATGATTTTTTGAGTTATATTAGAATTATTAGAATTATTTAAGTGAAAAGTGAAGAAAAATCATTTTTTAGCCTTTAAAAATTATTTTTAGCTTTAAAATTCAATATCTTCACTTAAAAGAATTAAGAAAAATATTCCAATTGCTCCTAAGTGCATAGGAAATAATTGAGAAAATTTCCATGAATTTTATCAATTTTGTGATTTTTATTAATTTTTAATTATTTATATATTAAAATAGGCTTAAGAAAATGAAGTTTTTATTTTAATTACAATTTTATATGTAGAAAATTCTCCTGATCACAGAGAGCTCCCAAAACTAATTTGTATAATTTTTTAGTTATATTTTAATTATCAAAAATCATTTTATTGTCAAAAAAGTCATTTAACTTAGAAAATCAAGTTAAGTTATCAAATGAACTTCAAATGTTTTGAACTTTTTTTGGGGAATTTTGTAAACTTTAAATCATAGTGAAGAATCAAAATCAAGTCATTTAGATGATTATTTTTTCCAAATTAATTTTCTTTGTGTTTGAGGGTTTTGTGAGAGTTAAGTTTGTTCTAATCACAGTAAAACTTCTAATATTTTTTTGGATTTTTCTAAGGAACAAGCTAATTATTATGATTAATTTTTGCAAATAATAGACATAAATATGAAAAAATAGATCTTTATTTAGAGGCTTCTCTGACCTTGAAAAAATTAGAGAATATCCCCCATGATAGAGGCAACAACAATGCCAAAATATCAAGCTATGGTGAAATGTCTACATGCATGGAGAGTTAAGAGAATCAAAAATATATTTAATTAGTTAAAAATAAAATATGCATCAAAAAAACTTCAAACCATTTCCACACTATTTTTCTTTGTTCGCTGAGCACTAGGGTATTTTTCTTTTATTTTTGTGATTTTTCTACACTAAGATGTGGATTTTTAAAGTTCTGGCCATCGAATAAATAAAATAAAGCCATATTTTTCCACTTATCTAGAGCGTCGCCACATCATCCTCGGCGCCTCCAAAGCTCCACGCGGCGTCTTTAGGTTTGGCGCCGCCATCTGAGTGAGTCTGCGCTTAATGAACCATGCATTCATCCTGAGCAATACTCCATTTGATACACGTGCGATCCAATGGTTGTGGGTCATCGTCTCCAAATAGTGTGAGCCCGTAACTGTTAACCCTAAGCCCTTAAGATCTCCCTCATTTCTCAACCAAATGACCTCGGGTTTGATCCTATTAACTTGTTTAAGTGTGAAGAACATATCCATACAGTAAGCATGTCATTAAACTACCTTAATAACATGGAGAATCAAAATAAGATCGGGAAGAGGGGAAGTTCAATACCTTTGCTCTGAGAAGGGAAGCTTCAACCAGAGGTGTTCAACACGTTTGTGGAGGTCCAAGGAGGCTAGGGATTGAGCCTCTGGACGTGGTGAAAGGTGTAGACCCAAATTTGATCAAAGATGAATTTGGGTGTTGATCAAAGTCTAGTGTAGAGCCTCTCTGTGAGCACAGTTTGATATGGCTTTGTCTTCTTTCACTGTGGTGAAAGTGTGGGTGAGTTTAATTTAATTTTTGTGCACTGTGGAGGTGTGGAGAGTTCTGTCCTATCTCCGGCAAGGATTTGAGCTCAAAAATTGAACTCTAGCAAGGGGAATTAAGGCAAGGAAGTGGTTTGGTTGCACTGAGGAGGTCTCAAAGAGACTATGGGAGCAATTTAAAGGGGTCTCCTTGAGAAAATTTGAGTACCTCTCTCTTGGCTGTGAGGGGCCATTTATAGCCATAGCCGGAGAGAATAGGTTAGGGCCTGGTAATGGGTGCAAAAGCTTTCTTAGGTGGTAGGCTAAGAGGCTCTAAAGTTTAATTGCGGTGAGCTGGCTCCTAGGGCTAAGTATGGGTTTGATTCAAGGTGGCTCTCAATTTTGAGGTTTTTTGGTGACTAGGCCGGTCGGCTGGGCTAGGAAAGGTGGTCAGGAGGTCAGGTGATTCAAGGGAAGGCTTAATTATGGTTTACCCCCAAGGGTTAGTCTTGATGGAAGAGATATTTGGTTTAAGAACTAAAAATGGGTATGAATCCCTTAATCTACAGACCCATTGGTCCATACCTTTCTTTGGTGGGTTTTTTATGGTTATCTTGATCCAAAGGAATGGCTTAGTGGCTGTGATGGTCTTTGGATGGCCAATTTGGCTTGATTAGGTCATTTTTGGTGAAGGGGTTAATGTGGGTCAAAATGGCTAAAGGTTGGGTTTAGGTTAGGCTAGCCATGATTTTGAGCCCAATTAATTGATTAAAATTGTGTATATGATTGTAATGAAGATTTTATGTGAAGGATTGAAATGATTTTGAGTTCAATTGGGGGTTCAATTTGAAGGATTTTGGAAATTTGGTCACTTTTGGGCATGCTTGGCTAGACTTAAGTCTAGATTGGGCTAAGCTTGGGCTAAGTCCAAATTGATTTTTTAATATGGGCAATAGGAGTGTCATGAAGAGTTTTCAACATAAATTGGATCCAAATTTTGGGGCAAAAGCATTCAATTTGGTGAAATTTGGAGACTCAGCCAATTTGAGGCAAATATGTGGATTCTTGGACTTGGGCCAAAATTAAATGAAATTGAGGCTTCCCCAAGGACAATTAAAGGTCAAGTCTTATGTGTAAGAATATTATGAAGATTTTCGAATTCAAATTGGGGGAAATTGAGTAGGTTATGGGTCCAATTTGGTGGGATTAAGTCATGTAGCTAAAATTGGGGGTTTGACTTCGATGAAAATTGGGCTCAAAGCATGGGCCAATTAATCTTGGGTTTAGTTTAAAATGTTCATCTAAAATTTTAATTTAAGTTTAGGATTTATATTGAAGAGAATTGGGCCCAAATTGATGGACTTTTTAGGTGAATTTGGGGAAATTGGGCTTTTAGAGGCAATTTAGGGATTTTGGTCAAAACGGTCAAATTGGCCAAATTGGTTCAATTGAAGGGTCTAAATTGGTTTTGGAGACGTTTGGAGTGATTTTGGATGTTTTTGGAAAGTTTGGGATGCCAAGGGTATTTTTGTAATTTTGGCGTACATTTGGAATTTTTTGATAGTTTTGGGTAACTTGGGTATTTTCAAAAGGTTTGAAATGATTTTGAATAATTTTTTATATTTTAAGGATTTTGACCAAATTTGGGATTTAGGGTTGTTTAGGTAATTTGGGTAGGTTTTGGGGTGAAAAGTCAAATTGGGTAATTTAGTAGGGTTGGGGTATCAACCAACCTACATGAGCTATGGACCAATGAAATCCCCATTTGGTTCTTCTATGTACTAGTCTTAGCTAAACCCTATCCTTGGGCTTGTGGATTTAGGGGACCATCTACATGATTCTCCCAAATTATTAAGGGACCAAAGTCAACAAATATTGGGTTTAGGGTTATGAGGTATTGTGAGTGAGAGTGAGTGTAGTGAGTGAAAGTAAGTGCCTTAGCCCCATACCAGCACCCAGGTTTAACCCTAAGGTCAAACGGTCCTATGGGAACTCTCCTTGGGCTCCCCTATAATGACCCCACCTACTAAGTGCTAGAGCTTAGGACTAATATATGGAACTTCAAGTTGAGCAAGGAGGAGTGTAGAATTTATAATGGTGAGGGTTTCTTTTCTAGTTTTCTAAGAATAGTCAACAGGAAAGTCCTATGGCTAGACCCTGGGCTACAAAGAAGAAAGACTAGACCTCAACCAAAAGTGAGGTCAACAGAAGCCTAAAAATCATATATTTAAGATTTATTGGAATTTTATTCGGAATATTTTAGATTTTTCATGGCTCCAAAAATGAAAAGAGGAAAAGGAAAAGGAGTTTTTGATCATGATAAATTCGCTAGCATGAAAGCGCAGAACCTATACTATGATCTGCAATCTAAGAAACTGATTGCAAAACGAAGTTTCCTTTGTGCTGATGGAATGATAAAATATATGATTGCAGAGCGACAGTGGAAGGTGTTTTACTATTTCACTGCCGACACTATGATTTCTATTGCTAGAGAATTATACTTGAATTTACCTGATGAATCTCACGATTTGGTTCATATGAGAGTGCCGTATATGGATATAATCTTTTATCGGATAAATCACATTTATAAGCTACAAGTGTTCCTATTTGTTTTTATTCTAAGTTTCATCCTACTGAAGAGGAATTGGATTGGATTATGCAATTTTTTTAACTGATGGTAATGGAGTTTGGAAGATTAAGAATGGACATCTAGTAAACTTTTCTTTCTCAAAGCTAAATGTTCATTCTCATGTCTGACATTAATTTATTTCTGGTAGATTTCTTTCTACTAATCACTTTAGTGAGGTAACTTGAGAAAGATCCACATTGAACTATTGCATTCAGATGAACAAATCAATTGACATTGGCTCTTTAATTTAAAAGAATTTGCTTCTTTCTTCGAGGGGAGGAACTACTGGAGGTATGGGTCTTTATGCTCTCATTACTACCATGTGTGTTGAATCTGGAGTAAAATATGAGGCTTGGGAAGAAGTTTTACAATCTCATAAACCTACTGGAAAAACAAATTTGGATATGTATGGAAAACATACTAGAGTAAGATCTAGAAGTAAAGGCTCTGATATTCCTTCTACTTTAGCTTCTGCTTCAACTTCTAAACCTTCTACATCTGGTACTATTTCACTTGATGTTGTAATGAAATAATTGTTTATTCAACAAGGAGATATTATAATATTATAGAATCAGCGAAAAAGTTTATGCAGAGAAGAGTGGATTATAATATTGCTTAAAACGAGGCGGTGGAAAAAATCTTAAGGGGTGATTATTCAGCAGTATTTCATACTTGCCCCAGATATAAACCTTAATAACCATTATAAGGAGGAGGATTTAGGCTTTGATGATGATGATGATGATGATGATGATGATGATGAAGGTGGTGATGATGAGTACTATTATCTGTTTGTTTTTTGTGTTTTATTTTCTATTTTCTTGAATAGATTTTATATAGTTTTTTATTTTTTACTTCAATGTAAATGCTAGAATTATCTAGTTATTTTCTTTAGACATGCTAATTTCACTTGTCTCTATTACTTGTACCTGTACTATTCTTTTGTTTTTAAACTTTATAATTTTTCTTTCTGCCTGAACTATTATGTTGAAATTAATTAAAAATTTAAGTATAGGGGAAGGGAAAAAATCTTTTTAAAAGAACTAAACTGTATTTATCCTCAGACAACTATACTTTTAAAATTTAATGTAATGTAACCTATGGTATGTTAGGTTAACTTAAGATAACTATATTTTAAATTTTATAAATGTTATAGAAAACTTAAGTTAAATTTTTTAATATAAAAGGTCAGTGGTAATGTTAAAATTTTTAGTATGAGAGGATAAGATTATTGTTTTACTATTTAAAGTAAGGAAAATTGTATTTTTTGAATTGTTAAGAGTTTTAGAGTTTTACTTAAAAAAGAAAGAATTCAAACTTTATGAAAAATCTTTTTCAAAGCTACACTTCTATCAAAATAAGGAAATCTACAATGTTTTTAACTTTAAGAAGAGGATAGAGGAGATCAAAATCATTAAAGGCTATCCAGAAATAGTAATCATCACATGACATGAAAAGAAAAAGAAATTATTGAAAAATATCCTAAAGAAAAAGAGAATTAAAGGAAAAAAAAAAGTGAAGAGCAAAAAATGAAAAAAACAAGTGAGGAGAAGCTTGAGGAGATGCCTAATAAAAAATTGGCTCAACTTGAATCATCTTAAGGAAAAGAACTTAATTAAATTTCTAAATTAAGGCTGACTTGATTTTCAGCATTACTAGGAAGCGTTCCGTGGGGTTTATTGCTAAGTGCATTAGCAGTTTATCTCAGTTGATTCTTAATATTTATTATTGCAGCACCATGACATTGTATTTGATTACCCATTTGTAAAACTACTTCTTCTGTAGACAGCTTTTTTTCCTTAAACTATTGGTTATTGATTCCTAAAGGATAAAAAGATCGATAGTTAGAACTACCCTGGTTGTTCGCGTTTCCTGTTGTGCTCACTTGAGTGTTCCCCCATTGCTGATTTCCACCAACAGAATTATTATTAATCTAGTTAAGCTGGGGTGGTTTTTCCAACCTGGGTTATAAGAGTTTGAATATGGGTTATTAGGTTTATGAGTAATTGTTTGTAAAGTTTATAATGATTGATAGTGAGTAAATTGTCTCAATAAAATTTTCTCACTCACTTGTGGTGTTAGAGA
>NW_018251128.1:50193-52255 GCF_001263595.1 Phalaenopsis equestris | reverse complement strand
CGACGCCGCCGACGACGAGATTTTCCCGAGTCTTAGGATTTTAATTCCAATTGAGCGCACCGACAGAGAGCTCACGAAAAACACCTTTAACCGTGATTTTGACCAATCATCTGCCACTATTCATCATCCTCTTCCTCCTAAAAATGTCATTTTTGACCTAGGGCTTGAAAGATCTTGGATTGGGAGGTGATTTCAAGGCTTTTTTACACTGGATTTGATCATCTTTAGGTAAGAGCTTCACTCCAAGCTAAAAATATTTGATTTTCACCATGGATTTCTTCCACATTGAAGAGATCCGAAAATTTTTGAGAATGTGAAGAAAATTTAGGAAGAAATTCATGGATCTTAATGTTGAACTCTTAGAATTACTATTGGAAGCCATGATTTGCATATTTGAAGTAATTTTTAGAATTTTTCTATCATTTGATTAGATTGAAATGGCTCCATGACAAAAGAGAAGAGTTAAGTTCGACGAGTCTCGCTTCGTCAATGCGATGGCTCAAACAAAATTTACTTCCATATTGAAAGGAAAGATGTGCATACAAGATCGAGTTTTTGAAAGTCCGGGAGGAGAAATCGAACGAGTTATTGCCGAGCGGAGGTGGGAAAACTTTTGTTACACCACCATCAAAGCTGATGCAAATGTTGTGAAGGAGTTCTACGCCAATGTAATTTATTCTGATGACGGAATTGTTCAAGTGCGAGGATTCCCAATTGAGTTTACAACCACTCGAACATGAAAGATAAAGCAGCGAGAATGAGTAAATTGTTTTGCTTCCATGTTGAATGCCACCTCTAAGGCGTGGCACTATTTTATTTTCTCTACTCTGTTACCAACCTATCACCATAGTGAGATAAATAGAGATGGAGCTATTCTTAATTTTTGTATTAAGAATAATAGAACTCTAAATGTGGGGAAAATAATTCTTAAGAATATATTGACTACGGCAAGGAGTGAAACAAGTGGAGGTCTAGGACATCCTGGACTTATTTATACAATTTGCAAACTTTTTGGAGTAGAATTTGGAGATGAAGAATGGCTTTATCCTATGAAACCTATCAGTAAAGCTAATTTGAAGACTTATGAATCCCATAAGAAATGGAGAACTGGAAGTAGAAGTCAAGAACCTTCTACTAGTAGAGATGTTCCCTACAAGTTTTGATCTTCCACCGTCTAGTTCCCCTAGCCTCTCTGATTTGTTGAATGAGTTGACCTTGCAGCGGAAGAGCATAGACTTGATAAGCGAAAGGATTGGAGGTTTAGAACGTCGACACGACTATGATAGTGATTACCTGTAGAGGCATTCAAATTTTGAGGTAGTGTATTATGAAGCTCATGCCCGGCACTACAAAGGTGAGCCTGAAGT
Organism: Phalaenopsis equestris; assembly: GCF_001263595.1. NCBI lineage: Eukaryota > Viridiplantae > Streptophyta > Magnoliopsida > Asparagales > Orchidaceae > Phalaenopsis > Phalaenopsis equestris. The sequence goes on along the minus strand of NW_018251128.1, from coordinate 50,888 downwards.
TACTTTTCCTTAGTGCCCTCGGTATACTCAGTATCATCCCGATCCACTTGCTGATCAAGGTGATTAAGATATAGCTTGGGATTTTGATATTGAATGAAATTGATGTACTTAAGTTTGTATTTTTATTTCTGTAATCTTTTTGTAATAGAAATGGATGTTTATGTATTTGGACTTTCATTTTTATTATTCTATGTACTTGGATAATTTTAATTTTTTTTATAAAGTTAGTGTTATAGTTAAATGTGCATGTGTAGTTTAATAAATATTGAGTACAATTGTGGATTGTAATGTGATTTTTATTTCGCATTTTAATTTTAATTTGTTAGGAAATGTTGTGCTTATTTAATATTTTAGTTTTATACTTATTTCAAAATTTCATTACCCAAAAATTCCTCTAATGATTTATATGTGTGAAAGCTCCTAATATTACAAACTAGGTGAAGTAAAAATTTGAGAAGGTCTGCAAAAATTTTAGAATGATGAAAATGCTTACAATACTTAGGTATGATTTTTATTTAGTTTTTTTCTTTCCACCTGTATTATTTCATATTTAAAAATTTAAGTTTGGGGGAGGGATGAAAAAGATTAACTGTTAATTGTCCTTTTTTCAATATTTTTTAAAATTATTTATATGATTTTAGTAGTGAATTTAATTCAGTAACTATATTGTTATAGCTATTTAAATATTATGGTAG
>NW_018251128.1:49019-50107 GCF_001263595.1 Phalaenopsis equestris | reverse complement strand
AGGATTCCACTGAAGAATTTCCATTCCGACCCTTCTACAACCTCTTCATTCATGTGCAATTAATGGGTGAACTCAGAGGAGAATCGAGTACCGAGTCTAAGGATTAGTAGATTTATATTACTACCTATGTGTCTATTTATGTATTTTGATTTGAACATTGCATTTGCTTTGCTTTAGAATTATACTTGTAGATCTCTGTATAGTTGAGAATAAGCATAGGATGTTTTGTTTTCAGCGTTTTTGAGTGTTGTGGCTTGGATTGCGATGCTGAATTAATGTATTGAGGCTGAGAAAATACCAAACTTAGGTTATGCCTAATCAAAAATTGGCTTCACTGGACCTACCTAAAAGGAAAACTTAAATACATTCCTCAACTTATATTTGCGGAATAGGTCTTTTATCAGTAGAGTTCTCATGAAGTTCTCTTATCTTTTGGATATTCTAAGTGACTTAATATTGCAACATATAGTCATTCTTGAAATAAATAGAAGACTAGAACTCTTAAACATGATGACTAAATAATCTTGTGGCTACAGAGTTAATTCAATTACTTGAATTCTTTCTAAAAATCTCACTATGATATTTATTTAAGTCAAACTTATAGTATTTCCGAATTAAAACTTTACTGCAGTAGATCATGACTTTTAAATAATACTAAAATTAATTTAGGGCAAGTAATAGTTACAATTTGGATCAAAAAGGACCAAAATGTGGAGATTTGAACTAGGCCGCCGACGCCGCCCTTGACCCCACCGACGATGAGTTTTTTCGGAAGCTGCAGGACAAAATTCTCAGAAGTCCACCGACGGCGCCCTCAAGGCCGCCGACAACGAGCTCGATGGTTATGCCTACTCAAGCTTTGGATAAGGACAAATTTCGAATTGACGCTTAGGCAACTCTTGGGAAAGCTCATCTACAACTTTAAAAGACTATTTTGGCTAAAAATTGGAGAGCCTGAAGAAGGAGGGAAAGAATCTAGGGAGTAAAGGAAGTGCTAGAGAGAGTTCCAAGAGATTAGAAAGGTTCCAATATTGTGAGGAATTCTTTGAGAAATTGTAAGAGTGGAGGGAAAGTGAGAGATTTCTTCC
>NW_018251128.1:43613-49004 GCF_001263595.1 Phalaenopsis equestris | reverse complement strand
ATTTTGTGTGCTGTAAAGAAAGGAAGAGATTCAGAGGAACTTCGAGGAGTGTTCTTGGGGAGAAATTAGAGATAATTTATTTACTTATTATAGTTTGAATGACTTTGATTTTATATATGAATTCCGAGTTTTGTTGTGTTTTCCCATGAGATCTGATCAGTTTTCTCTTTTTCCTTGTCTTGAGATTTGTGAAATGGTGATTTGAATTGGTGAAGCCATGAAAATGTTTAAGAAATTGTGATGATTTTTTCACTTCGATCTTAATTTACTTTCAATCTGGCCAATTGATTTATTAAAATATGTTGAGTTTTAAAATTAAAGTGAGGATTACATCCAAGATTCTAGGAGGTCAAGGCCCTTGGAAGTTGGGTTTAAATAAATAGGGAAATAATATTATCAGGCATAGAATTGGAGATTTTAGAGTGACAGACTAAAATCCCTAATTCGGTCCTATCGTTTGGGTGCTGAAGTGTAGATGTTAGCCCTCAGGTGAGGGGAACGTGGGAACTCCGAAGTGAGAGCCGGTATCCTCCCAGCCTAGCCACAGATTCAGTAAACAAGCGTAGGATTAGTCAATGTTTCTAATGCCTGGACCAAAGGGTGAACAATAGGTATGCTCCTATTTGGCATAATATAAATTGAACTAATTCACTTTATCCATTCACTATAATTTCTTGACAAGGAGAAGGATGCTTTCTTATATATTGAATATCACAATTAAACCCTCCTTAGTATCATTTATTATTTAATAGTTATTAAATTTACCTATTTATTTCAATTGCCTATTAGTGACAGATAAACAAAGTGAACTTCGTTATTGTGATTAAAGTATTGCTTTTGTAAGGTCTTAGTCCGTAATTCTAAACTACTCCCTGTGGGATCGATATCTAGGACTCCATTAGAGCCCTATATTACTTGAGATACTTATACTTGCATTGATAAGTGTGACTTTACAATTATAAAATATTTATTACGTCCATATTTATCTTGTATTTTTAAGCATATATAAAGTCGTGGTCAGTAACCTGCACCCAAGAGCCCTCTAGGCCCAGTTCAGGAGGAGGGTTATCCTTGTCAAATGAGTCATTTGGTCTTTTGTCGGTGAGCCATATGTTCTTCCCCTCATGAGCCTTTTTTGCTTTCACTTGGTCCCTCCTTAGTTGTACTTCTTTTTGTTTTTGTCTTTTAATATTTTTGAAATTCATTTAAACTTGTCTCTAATGTACAATAATATTTAAATTTTAACATCACATAAAATATTTTGGGTATGACTTTTTTAAAAAAAGTTTAACACATTGATACGCTTTTAATATATATATCTATGTATATATATATATATACAACTAAGAGACTAGAATATTATATAAATACATAACAAAATCAAATGTTGAATATATAAAAACACAAAAAACTTGTTGTATGTTGTTGGCATAATTTTGGTTAAGGAGTTGCTCGTAGGAAGCTGTCAGTCACTGGAATCAAAATCCTGTCACCCGTTTCAGAAGGAAATTTAATTTGCACATATATATATATATATATAATTTCAAAAAATATGAAATCAAACTGACCCTATATTTTTCATAGTTTAAATGAATGAGCGCTATACCTCAAATCATGTATCTATCCCGAAGGATAAACACAAGACTTGAGGATGAGGATTGATCAAATAAACTAAGAAATATATGACATTCGTTTGGTCTGCGAAACTGTTTTAATTGCCAACAAGTTCCCCTATTTAACATGAAGACTTAAATAAAAGTTTGTATTAAGCTAGGTTTGGCCAAGCTTCCTATAAGGGCAAGCCCCTATAGTTAACTACATCTTAAATGACCGAAGTCACCTGAGAAAACTCTCGATAAAAATCAGGAAATATTGTCTTCAAAGAGGTTAAAAGGATAGAACTTTTCAACGAGATTGGACGTAAAGTTGTGACAGGGGAATGGTTCAAATTTGAAATATTTTCTTTTTTTGGAATCCAAAGATAGAAGAACTAGGGGATGTCATGGATCGGGAGGAGAACCTCAGTGACTTTCCAAGCTACCATATGGTTTGGCTCCAGTTTAGAAGAGAAATATTCAAATGTTTCATCCTATTATTTTTTTGTTAGGGCTTACATACGTGTGAAACAATCACACAAATAGCCTGGAAAATGTGATGATATAGGTCGTAACGAACGATAACTTTGGAATCCTAAGATGAGTTAGGGCTTATATTGTATAGCAGAGCTGTACTTATATTGTATAGGATTAGATTGTACAACAGATTTGTACAAAGACCTAAAGTTGTGTTGAGGATTTATGTTGCATAAGCAGACAACCTCAAAGTCCTATGGCTTGATTGTTTAATTCTATGGAAGGAAATTAGTTTAGCTAGGAAGACATGTTTGTTGTTGAAGATGGATGTGTTGCCCACCATGCTAGCTCCAAGCACCTTATCATAATGAGTTTAAGTTCTCTAGTGTGTCAAGTTATTGTCTCAAATCAAATGTCCCAATGGTTAAAGTTCTTTAAAATTTATGAGGGCATGTTAAAATTGATTAGAGCGACACCGGTTAGGATCCTATGGTCCCCTCGTTCTGGTACCTCTATTTTGTATTTGATTCACTTAGTCTAAATGAGTTTACTAATATCAACTTAATGAGTTTCATACTTTATTTAGACTGTGGGAAGTCTCGTTAGCAATCGTAGGTTACCTCCTCTGAGGGATTCCCGATCATCCGATAGAGACATCTTAATTTAATTGCAATTGTAGTTTTTGAGATGTTTATTATAAAATTTTAAGTTGTCTTATGTTTTGAATGTTGTTGCGGTGAATTTTATCTTGGTTAATTTTAGTTTTGGTTTGGTTTTGCGGCTATCCTAGCAGTTTTGATTTTCATGCAGGGTGACATCGTTATTTAACATGCAAGTTTGTGTTTTTATTCATACATGCAGGTGAGTAAGTACAGTAACAACTGGAAATTAAAGTACGGGGAACTAGAAATGTAGGCAAAATAAATTACAATAAAAGCGTACCTGGATGGTCTTCCCGTCATCTTCAACTAAAATTCAAAATGCATGCAAGAGTATTTATATATTAAAAGCATTTTATGTAAAGTGGGGAAATAAGGTTATGGTGATCTACTAAATCCTAAATCATATATTGGTGAGCCTTTATTAATTCATTTGAGGATGATTTCATTAAGTAAAATATACTAAGTTTAGTAGTCCTCTGAGGTATCCAGATAATTAGGAGGAAGTTGTAGGTCCATGTCCGCCTGGTGAAAAGTCTCGAGCTCCTTTAAACTTATTATGTTGCTTAATAATTCATCTTATGAATAACTCAAATGCTCAGTGAACATTGACATTTCAATTATCCTTTTTCAATTATCCTTAACAGTAAGGTGATTATCATTTGTCATTTAATTTGAGAATTATGTGGGTGAAGACCCTCAAAGGGGCATGTTAATGTTATTAAGACACTTAGCCAATTTTAGTTTTAACTTGGGCTTGTAGTGTTTTAAAGGTGTTCAATTTCTAGTTACATTCACTTTCTTAATCCTTATTTAACGATATTTGATTTATCCTAGGTAACTACTAAGCCCTTAAAATCTTAGTGGATATTGATCCCTAGATACTGCTAATATGCACAGTACAACAATAATTCAGATTATATTTCACTTATATTTTCTTACTTTGCAACAATACCAAAAACTTGATCTTGAATAAAAATAAGAATTTAACTTTTAATTTATATATATTGGGATACTACGAAGTATACGTATCGTTATCAAGTAATATACGACTTTTTGATTAAGACCTGAATATTAAACCCACAGGGAGAACACCCAATATGCACTACTGAACAACAAACTTTCTATTTTTAATAAAAATATAATTATCTAAACTAAAGATGTTTTTTAGAGTAATGAAAATTTAAATATTTTTGGTATTTTTAATATTTTAATAGAACAATAACAATTTAAAAAGATAACTGAGTTTTTGTAGAAGAAAAACACTAAATATGAAAATATCTTTCTTCTTGTTATGAATCAATAATAAGTATAGGAATTCTGTTGTGGAAGTATGCAAATTTTTTTGTGTCAAATAAGAGCAATAATATTCTTTACATTGGCTAATTTAAAGTTTGAATAGTTCTGAAGACTGACTAGGCAGGAAAGATACTAGCTCTCACTCTAGAGTTCCCTCGATTCCCTCCACGTTGGGGTTAACATCTCATATCAGAACCTAACACAATTAACCAAGTTGGGGGCTTTAACCTGTCACTTTAAAGTCCTCTAACTCTACACCCTTCAATAAATATTTCCTTATTTAAATATTTCCCTATTTATTTGCACTCAATCATATGAACTACATTCTCATTCATACAACATCATGTAATTCTTTCCAATTGTTGACTAAGACAATACCAGTCCGGTTCTTACATATTCTCATAACAAATTTTAACATTTGGATTGGCCAAATCAAGAAGTAAATGAAGTGCATGAATTTAAATCATCACAACTTCTTCCATCATTGCAGATCAATACTTTCCACAACTTCCATCCAAAACTTAATTACTTATCATTTCAAGAAAAAAGATAAAGAAAACTACTCAATCCATGCAGAAAATAAAATCACACATGAGTTTAAAAGTAGAAATCATGCACACAAATAAGAAATCTAGATTAAAACCATGTGTAGTTACATGGATAAACACTCATCTCAAATCCTCTCCACCAAATGTCTTGAAGTTCTTTTGAATCTTTGATTCTCTTCTCTTTACAATCACTCAAAATAAAATAACAAAAAGGATAAAATAAAAGTAAAAGTGGTGCCTGAAAATCTCTCTGAACAAACTCCCCAAATGAGAATTTCCAAAACTTTCCAATACTTTCAGGACACACACTTTTTTGGACTTTTTCAATACTCTTTTCAAAGTCCTCTCTTCTTTATTTTATAATTTTCCAAAAGGTGCCTTGGTTTCTCTTCAAAATATGTCTTGATTCGATGTATTTCCCCAATGGATGCCTCAAAAACCTCTTCAAAATTTGCAGAAACTGAATTTACTAGTCTAATAAAGGCCACTGGCGCTTAAGCGCGGGGCCTTTGGCGCTTAGGCGCGGCCTTCTCTCATTAACGGGCGCTTAAGAGCCGGATCTGGATCTTAGGCGCCAAAACTCTTTTGCACATTTTTCACCTTTTTGCTCTAAATTGATCCTTTTTCACTCTTTTAAGCATTTTTTTTTTCATTTTTACTTGTATCTGCTAGAAAAACACAAAAATACTTTCCATTAAAGCGTAATATCTCAAAAAATAGGTATTAAAATGTGTCTAAAAACACTATATATTTTGGGTGTATTAGGCGCCAAAACACTTTTGCCCCATTTTTGGTTTTTTGCTTCAAATTTGA
>NW_018251128.1:38876-42932 GCF_001263595.1 Phalaenopsis equestris | reverse complement strand
AATTTAGCATCAGATATATATAAGCATGAATGAAAATTTAAAATAACATACTAACAGAAATTTTTAAACCCTAATGATACAAGTATAAAACTAAAAAAAGGAGTAAAATTAATTTTTGATCAAATTTTCTATATTTTCATTTCAATTTAACATGTAGAGATTCAATAGACTTCTAAGCAGTGGATATAAATATAAAAGTAAACTAACACACTAACTTGATTTCACGGTCTCAGCATAAAAACAAACAAACTAACATGATAAAAGAAAAATATAGGGTAGCAGTTTTAGAAATTTAAATTTAAGATTTAAGTTAGCTAGATATTTAAACTTTTCAAAAGACATAGAATCAAGTTCAATCCTAATCTAACTAAAATAGTATTAAACACACATTAACAGTTACTACCCTAGAATATTAAACAGGCCACTAACAAAATACAACCTCATAATAACAATATAAAAGGTCCCAACCATAACATAGTACATAGTCCAAATCAACACAAAACAATTGTAGCAGTACCACATCACACAGTCTTCAACATAAACAAACATAAAAATATCTCAATCCTACTCAGAATCACTGCTATACCTCTTTTCTGCAGGCTCATAATCAAGATATCGAGGATGTGGAGGAAATTGCATTCCTGGGTCACCTCTAATCAGGCTCTCCAAAGATGAGTGGATATTCTCTTCATAATCTCTCTTTCTCCTATTATACTTTCTCCTATTATAACTATTAGTATGATCTGCAAAATGCTCTAAATTTTATACCTTATGAGCGGTAAAATTAAAATTATCCATCATCTTCTGCAACAACTCATCATGAGTCTTATTAGAATCACCTCAAAATGTAAAAGCACGTGAAGTAGATGGTCTAGATGAAGAAGCAGTAGAGGTAGATGCAATAGACATTTCCATTTCATAGCTCTTGGAAAATCCTCCTCTCCATGCAAAAATTGAAAACTCAGAATAAGTCTTCACATTCACCTTTGTGATGGGCTTTAGAGGTAACAAAACTTCCTCCCAACTATCAAATTTAACCCTAGCCTTCTCGCACAAAGAAATGATCCAGGAAGCATATCACAGACCTATAGTTGTAACAACTATAGCAGAACTGATGTTAGTGTGATAGATTAAAGCCCCCTATGTTGACGGGCTTTCCCTCCTGAATACAATAATTCAACGTCGCTCTCTCTCTCTGGTCACTTCATTGAGATGATTTGTAGGAAGTAAACGAGCAGAAATGAAATAGTGCCAGGCCTTTGAAGGTGCACATAACTTTAAAGTTGGGAAATTTACTGTCCTCTCATTGGTAAGCTTCCAAAGTCCTCTCCCAATAGTCAAGTATGAAATATTCTCATCTAACTCCACTTCAGTAGGACTATAATTTGCATAAAAACACAAATTCTCCAATGGTAAATGATAAAACAAGTTGATTACCTCTGAAGTAAAAGGTACTAACTTCCCTCGAACCATAACTTTATCGTCCTCAAACTATGGGAGATTTACATAAAACTCCCTTATAACAGAACTTACAGCGATAACAGAGAAACAACAGAACATTTCCGATTATCAGCGGACTATCAGGTCTTCCACTTCTCCACCTGTACTCTTAAAACATCACTCCTGAATCAAATTTTGTGACTGTATAGCGTCACTATATCGATGCTGAGCTTTTAAACTGACAAATTTGCTCGAATCAGATGGGCTCTTTCCTTTGCTCCTTTTCATTCTCGGTTCCATTCTACAAATTTTATAAATTCAAAAAAAAACTTTAAAAATCAAGTTTAAATTACTAAACTAAACTTCTAAAAGCACTAACTAAACTTCCCAAAAGATTTCCATAGATATTCTTCACTTTTACCATGAAAAGTAAATTTTTGAAATCTTCCAAATGTGCTTAAAATATATGGTGAAAATCCTAAAATTTTACATAGAGGTAAAGCTCTTACCTCAAAGAACTTGGATCTAGCAACTCTCACTTGATTCCACAAATAAAACTCTAAATTTCACTTGCCCTAGCCTTCAAAATCACGAACTCAAGTTGGGAAAGATGATATGAGGCGTTAAAAATGGCATTTTTGGAACAAAAATTCACTTTTAACCGTTCTTGAACCGGTTTTCATGAACTGGCTCTTAAGTGCAGGTAAGTGGTGCTTAGACGCTTGCCTCTTAGGTTGGCTCACGCTTAAGCATGAGATGTGGCGCTTAGGCTCCAGTGCACCATTTTTGAAATTTAAAATTCTAAGTAAAATGCACTATTAGCCTAAGTATACCACCCCTAAAAGGTCTCATAGCACTTAAATGACTATTTTTACTTCCTATAAATCCCTTCTCTCTCAAAATTCTCCATAATAATTAATTCAATTTAAGGCAAAAAATAACACAAATTTTCACAAAAACAAATTTATATTAAATCACAAACAAGTACAAACACATTTAACACTTAGTTCTCTCGCCAAATAGTCTTGGATGAGAAAATTTTACTAAGTTCAAAACACTTAACACACATTTACAATTAAACACATAAGTGACACATACACTAAACACAAGACATAAACACTAACACACTTAACAACATGACTCCAAACACACAATTCCTAACGCTTAACTTAAAGTCACTCTTCATTAGAAGGAATGAATTCTTATCTCTCAATAGTCTCTCCAGGAATATAGAGTTGATAAAACGGACGGTGGTGACGAGCTCTAATACTATCATCTTCGATCCACTTTTGCTTAAGTAACATTGCCTTATCCGCTTCCTCAACATAATTGGTATGGTTGAATTGCATCTTAAGTTGCCACCCAATATGTTCTAGATGAGCATGCAATTCAAGTACCTTAGTCTCTAATACAGATATAGTACTCTCCATCTAGTTGATCTTATCTGATATCCCTTCAATACTAACAGCTAAGAAGTCATTATACATCACCTGTGCAAGTTGACTAATGAACTTCTTCCTTCTTCTTCAAATCCATCTCCCATTAGGGCTTTTTCTCTAAATCTCTCTCTTTCCTATACTTTTAGGGCTAAAAATAATCCAGGGAATTCCTTCACAAACCCCTATATTTATAGGCCTCATTCCCCCTCATAACTTCTAGGCACGACTAGAAACTGTGAAGATATGTTTATTCCAACTAAATTGCAGTTTCATCTTCTAGAAATCAAAATTTGCACATGTGATTAAATTACCGCGCTTAAGCACCGGATCTGGTGCTTAAGTGCCAATGCACATTTTTGTACCACTCAACTTAACGTCCAAATTCTCATTCTAACATGTCTAGGTCACTAAATAAAGTCCAAAAATCATTACTAGCACATAATAAACTAAAAAATACTACCCAAAATTTCTTAATCAGACTCAAAACAACAACCAAAGCAAAAACACACTGATAACTATGGGTTGTCTCCCAAAAAAAGCGCTTGGTTTTACGTCGTCAGCCCGACATAACCAGTGCTCATTCTGGTTGACCCAACATGATTCCATGATTATATTTATGCTGATCCCCTATATATTAAGGTTTCAGTCTATGTCCATTCACTTTAAAAATTTTCTCAGAATTAGGATCTTTAATATCCATAGCTCCATAAGGATAAACTTTTATCACAACAAATGGGCCAATCCACCTGGACTTAAGTTTGCCTGGAAATAATCTTAACCTTGCATTATATAGCAAAACTTGTTGCCCTGGCTGAAGATTTTTTGTAAGAATCTTTCAATCATGCCACTTTTTTATCTTTTTTTATAAATCTTAACACTCTCATAAGATTCATTCCATATCTCTTTAAGCTCATTTAATTGTAACAATATTTTCTCACTAGCATCTTTTACATTATAAATGAACTCTGTAATAGCCCAACATACTTTATGTTCAAGTTCAACTGATAAGTGACAAGCTTTCCCAAATATTAACCTATATGGGGCAATTCCTATAGAAGTTCTATATGCAGTCCTATAAGCCCACAAAGCATAGTCAAGTTTGACTGACCAATCCATTTTTGTTGGATTCACAGATTTTTCCATAATTCTTTTAATTTCTTGATTGGATAATTCAACC
>NW_018251128.1:33773-38294 GCF_001263595.1 Phalaenopsis equestris | reverse complement strand
TTTGATCATGCCACATCTTCATCTTTTCTTTATAAATCTTGGCACTCTCATAAGATTCATTCCTTATCTCTTTAAGCTCATTTAATTGTAATAATCTTTTCTCACCAACATCTTTCAAATTATAATTGAACTCCCAATATGCTTTATGCTCAAGTTCAACTAGTAAGTGACAAGTTTTCCCAAATATTAGGCTATATGGGGACATTCCTATAGTTCTGTATGCAGTCCTATAAGCCCACAAAGTATAGTCAAGTTTGACTGACCAATCCATTTTTGTTGGATTCACAAATTTTTCCATGATTCTTTTAATTTCTCAATTAATTAATTTAGCCAAACCACTTCTCTGAGGATGATAAGCAGTAGCAATCTTATGCTTTATATGATATTTCTTTACTAATTTCTCCATTACGACATTTCTGAAATTACTTCCCCCATCAGTAATGATAACTCTCAGCATCCCAAATCTACAAAATATATTCGTTTTCAAAAATTTTGCAACACTTTGAGCATCAGTTTGAGGTAAAGCAATAGCTTATATCCATTTGGATACATAGTCCACTGCTAACAGAATATATAAATTTCCGAAAGATGGCATAATTGGTCCCATGAAATCTAATCCTAAAACATCAAATATTTCAACTTCTAGCATATAATTGAGGGGCATCTTATTTCTTATAGAAATATTGCCTACTCGTTGACATCTATCACAAGTTTTGTTACATTTATTAACATCTCTAAAAATCCTAGGCCAATAGAATCCAGATTGTAAAATTTTGTATGTTGTTTTATCAACACCAAAATGTCCCCTAACTTTAAAATTATGACATTTTTCGATAATTTCGTAAGTTTCTTCTAATGGTACAAATTTTTGAATAATCAAATCCTTTCCTTGTTTATATAAAAATGGGTCATCCCAAAAATAAGTCTTAGCTTTAGAAATAAATTTTCTCTTCTGTTGGTATGTCATTCCATAGGGTATAATATCACTAACAATAAAGTTCACAATGTCGACATACAACGAAACACACCACTCATTAATAGTGAATAATTTTTCATCTTGAAAATGTTCATTAATTTCAATTTCAAGATAGAGTGTTTTTTCTAATTCAAGCCTGAAGAAATGATCAGTAATTTGATTTTCAATCCCCTTTCGATCTACTATTACAAAATCAAATTCTTGCAAAAGAAGAATCCATCTTATAAGTTTAGGTTTAGCATCATTCTTTTTCATTAAATACTTAATAGCAGAATGATCTGTATTCACTACACAATGAGTTCCAATTAAATATAATCTAAATTTATAAAAAGCATATACTATTGCTAATAACTCTTCTTCAGTTGTTGTATAATTAATTTGAGTTTCATTAAGAGTTTTACTAGCATAGTAAATAAGTTTGAAAATTTTATCATATCTTTGTCCTAAAACAACTCCAATAGCATAATCACTAGCACCACACATTAATTTAAAAGTTTTTTCCCAGTTTGGTAAACTATAATTGGTGTAGTGACTGGTTTTTCTTTTAATAACTTAAAAGCTTTTAGGCATTCCCCATCAAAATTAAAAATTTTATCTTTCTCCAGTAAATGGCATAAACGCTTAGCAATCTTTGAAATGTCTTTAATATATGATTTGTAGAATCCAACATGTCTTTAAAAACTCCTAATTTCCCTTACATTTGTTGGATAAGGTAAATTAGCTATCACTTGAATTTTAGTAGGATCTATTTCCATACCATTTTCTGATATTTGATGTCCTAATACAATTCCTTCTGCTACCATAAATTGGCATTTTTCCCAGTTAAGGACTTAATTTGTTTCTTCACAACGCTTAAGAACTTTTGATAAATGTTCTAAACTTGAGTCAAATGAAGTTCCAAACACTAAAAAGTCATCCATGAATACTTCAATCCCTTTTTCAATTAAATCACAAAAATTTACGATCATACATCTTTGAAATGTAGCAGGGGCATTACATAAACCAAAGGGCATTTTTCTAAAAGCAAAAGTACCATTAGGACTGGTAAATGTTGTTTTCTCTTGATCTTTAGGAGATATTTATATTTGGTGATAACCAGTATATCCATCTAGAAAATAAAAGTGTTTATACCCAGCTAGTCTATCCATCATTTGATCTAGAAAGGGTAATGGAAAATAATCTTTCCTAGTGGAAAGATTTATTTTATTATAATCAAAGCATATTCACCACCCTGGAATGCAATGAATTGGACTAACCCATACACTATCTGAAATAGAGTAGATAATTCCAGTATCTAACCACTTTAAAATTTTTTTCTTTACAATTTCTTTCATAACAGGATTCTATCTCCTTTGCGGATCAGCCCTGGGTTTGCAGTTCTCTTTTATATGAATTCTAAGCATACAAATTGAAGGACTGATTCCTTTAATATCAGCTGATTCCTTTAATATCGAAGGACTGATTCCTTTAATATCAGCAATTGTCCATCTGAATGCTTTCTTAAAATTTTTCAGAATTTCATCAACCTTTCTTCTTTTTTCGTCATTAATTTTGAGGGAATTATAACTGGTAAAGTAAAGTAATCTCCTAAAAAAGGCATATTTTAAATGATCAAGAAGTAACTTCAACTCTAGTTCTCAAGGTTTTTCAATAGATGAACAAAATAATTTATCTTTGTCTATCGTGTCCAAAACTTCAAAACTTTCTCGAACATAGTTTGAATTTTCCTTAAAAATATCATCACATTGATTTAATTCCTCTTCTTGCTCATGTTCCAAATCTTTTTCTTCAGATTTTTATTCAAAAGTAGTTCTAAAATGATATTCACTTAGATATCTTATAACATCCATCCTATAACATTCATTATCTTTACCTTTTGCAGGGTATTTCATTGATTTTGAAATGTTAAAAGTAATAGTTTGATCATTTACATGCATTATTAATTCCCTTTTCTGTACATCTATCATTTCTCTTCCTGTGGCTAGGAAAGGTCTCCTCAAAATGATAGGTACCTCTTTATCTTCCTCAATATCTACCACAATGAAATCAATAGGAAAGATAAATTGATCCACTTTCGCTAGGACATCTTCTATAACTCCTTTAGGGTATATTATCAAATAATCTGCTAACTATAGAGTTGCAGTAGTAGGGGTTATTTCTCCTAATCCCAATATTTTAAATATTGATAATGGCATAAGTTTAATGCTTGCACCTAAATCACATAATTTTTTCCCATAAAATCTCTCCTATTGCACATGGAATTGTAAAGCTACCAGGATTTTTAAGCTTTTCAAGAAGCATCTCCTAAATTATAGCACCGTACTCCTCACTAAGTGCAACAGTCTCATTATCTTCAAACTTCCTTTTCCTCTTGAGAATATCCTTCATAAACTTTACATAGCTTAACATTTGTTCTAAGGCTTCAGCAAATGGAATATTAATTGTGAGCTTCTTAAATATTTCCAAAAATTTTGAAAAATGTTGATCAAGTTTCTACTAAGTCTTTAAGGAAAAGGAGGTGGTGGTCTTTCTTTATTCTTGTTAGTTAGAGAAACAGGTTATTCCACTTCCTTAGGAATACTTTCGTCAGGTTTTTCAGCATCCTCTTTTGGTTCTTCAATTTCTTCTCTCTCTACTTCAATTTCTTTTTGAACCCGGCTTTCCAACTCTCTTCCGCTTCTAATTTGAACGTATTTTACTTGTTCTTTATTATGGTCTTTTGGATTTAATTCAGTATTACTAGGAAGTGTTCCTTGGGATCTATTACTTAATGAATTTTCTATTTGCCCAAGTTGATTCTCAATGTTTCTAATTGTAGCTCCTTGACATTGTAATTGATTTCTCATTTGTAACACCACTAATTCTATAGAAAACTTCTTCTCCTTAAATTATGTATTACTGTTGAAATCTAGAGGATAAGTAGATCTATAACAATTATTTCCTTGATTGTTCCGATTTCCCAGTGGGTTTCCTTGGTTGTTCCCCCATTATTGATTATTACCACCCGAATTGTTATTCCAGTTAAAGTTGGGATGGTTCCTCCAGCCTGGGTTATAGTAATTTGAATATGGGTTATTCTGCTTATTATTTATGGCATTAAGAGTTTCTAATGATGCTTGAGAATCTACCATTTTGCCTAATGAATTCCCTTCAATCATGAAAATTGGTTAAGAAAAATTCAATCCAAATTGGCCTAACTTCCTTGAAATTACAACAACTTGATTTGCTAACATGGTAAATGCATCAATTAATATTGGTTATTTTCTTAGGATTCACCCTCTCAAAAGGCCATTGAAAATTATTGGTAGTCATTTCTTGAATTAAAGCATAAGCGTCATGAAATGGTTTTGACATCAATGAACCACCAACAGCGGCATCGATAATTGATCTAAGAGATCCAACTAATCCACTTTAAAAAGTTTGAATTATTAATCAATCTGGTATAGGATGGTGTGGACACTTTCTTAAGAGCTCTATATATTGTTCTCGTGCTTCATAAATAGATTCCCCTTCAAACTGACAAAAAGATGTAATATTATTTCTAA
>NW_018251128.1:26116-33702 GCF_001263595.1 Phalaenopsis equestris | reverse complement strand
CCCCAAACTGATTATTTGATACCATTTGGATAATAGCAGGTTTAAGCTCAAATGAATTAGCCACGTAGGTTTTTGAATACTACAATGAAGTTCATCTACTGTAAGGTTGGCATAATCTCTTAAAGGTCTAAACTCTTGATGAATTTCAGCATTTTGATTATTTTGGTCTGCCATTTCTATAATTTTTTTTGGATTTTTCAAAATTTATAATTTTTTTAAGTTTTTCTTATTTTTCTAATAGTTCTTTGAAATTCAGAATTGTAGGGCACTAGTCCTTCAGAACCTAAACTATGCATACACTAACAAATAATAAAATAAAATAAAATAAACAAAATAAAATAAGATAACTTAAAGTTTAAATAAGACTTTCTAAAAATAAAAATTTGCTTTTAAAATCAATTTCTCCCCGGCAACGGCGCCAAAAACTTGATCCCTTGATGCTGCTAATATGCAGAGTACAACAATAATTCAGATTATATTACACTTATATTGTCTTACTTTGCAACAAAACAAAAAACTTGATCCTGAAAAAAATAAAAATTTAATTTTTAATTTATATATATTGAGATACTACGCAAGTATACGTATCATTATCAAGTAATATATGACGTTTTGATTAAGACTTGAATATCGAACCCACAGGGAGAATACACAATATGCAATATTGAACAACAAACTTTCTATTTTTAATAAAAATATAATTATCTAAACTAAAGATGATTTTTTGCAGTAATGAAAATTTAAATAATTTTTGTATTTTCAATATTTTGATATAATAATAACAATTTAAAAAGATAACTAGAGTTTTTATAAAAGAAAAGCACTAAATATTAAAATATATTTCTTCTTGTTATGAATCAGTAATAAGTATAGGAATTCTGTTGTGGAATTATGCAAATTGTGTTGTGCCAAATGAGAGCAACAATATTCTTTACCTTTACTAGAGATGCTATAAAGAACATTGGCTAATTTAAAGTTTGAATAGTTCTGAAGACCGGCTAGGAAGGGAAGATACTAGCTCTCACTCTAGAGTTCCCCCGATTCCCTCCACCTGGGGGCTAACATCTCCTATCAGAAACTAAAACAATAAACCAATTTGGGGGCTTTAATATGTCACTTTAAAGTCCTCTAACTCTACACCCTTCAATGAATATTTCTCTATTTATTTGCACTCAATCATATAAACTACATTCTCATTAATATAACCTCATGTGATTCTTTTCAATTGTTGACTGAGACAATACCAGCATGGTTCTTACATTTTCTCACAATAAATTTTAACATCTGGATTGGCTAAATCAAGAAGTAAATGAAATGCATGGATTTAAATCATCACAACTTCTTCCATCATTAAAGATCAATACTTTCCACAACTTCTGTCCAAAACTTAATTACTTATCATTTTAAGAAGAAAGATAAAGAAAATTACTCAAAATCCATGGAGAAAACAAAACCCATGATAGAGGCTACAAATACCTTAATAGCATGCCATGGTGAAATATTTAAATGCATGGAGAATCAAAAGGATTAAAACCATATTTAATTAATTAAAAATCACACATGCATAAAATAAACTTCAAACCATTTCTACTTTGTTCTCCTATGTTCATTGAGCACTAGAATATTATTCTTTTATTTTTCTAATTTTTCTACACCAAGATATGGATTTTTGAAGTTGGTTGAAATAAATAAATCTAAAAATCCCTTATTTTTCTACTTATCCTACGCGGCGCCACCTCATCCTACGGCAGCTCCGAAGACTTGCGTGGTGCACTCTGGTTGGACACCGCCTTTTGCATCAGTGCCGCACTTTATGCACCGCTCCATCATTCGACTCCATTAGGTCCATCCACTGGATACACACACGATCGAATGACACTCCTCCTTCATCCCCAACGGTGTGAACCCATGAATGTTAACCCTAAAACCCTACTTTCTTGAGCTACACTCAACCAAATCACATGGGGTTTGATCCTATAAACTCATCTAAGTAAGATAAATACATCCGTACGATAAACATGCCATGATATCAAGTGTACATAAATTGACAATCAAACTAAGATCGGAATGAGGGGAAAAACTTATACATTGGTTTGAGACAGGAGTCCTCAATCAGATGTTCTCGTCACGTTCTTGGAGGTCTAAGGAGCCTAAGGATGAAGTCCCAAGTTGTGGTGAAATTCTTAAGTATGAAATTGATCAAAGTCGATTTCAGGTGTTGGTTTTGAGCTATCTTGGAGGCTTTGTATGATGGGGCTTTTGTGGGGCTTCTTCTTCTCTCACTGTGGTGAAGGTTTGGGCAAGTTTAATTTTATTTTGGTTCAGTGTGGAGTTGTGGTGGAGAGTGTCCTATTTTCAGCAAGGATTTGAGCTCTGAAATTGAACTCCATCAAGGGAAATTAGGGTAGGGAAGTGGTTAGGTTGCACTGAGGAGGTCTCAAGGAGGCTGTGGAAGCAATTAGGCAGGGTCTCTTTGAGAAAATTTCATTACCCCAAACTTTGGCCATGAAGAGGCCATTTTATAGACATGGTCGAAGATGGGAGCTCAGGGCTTGGCTTTGGGTGCAAAAGCTTTTTGAGGTGGTGAGCTATGTGGCGCAATTGGCCAATGAAAGTGGGACAACTCAGATGAGTCAATTGGGTGAGGATTTAAGTGTGGCGGCTCTCAATTTTGAGATGCTTCGGTGACTAGACTGGCTGGCAATAGCAGGGGAGTTGCTTAGGTGGCTCAGGAACCTCAGAGGAATCTGTCACAACAATTATTTTGGGCTGGTGATAGATTTTGGCAAAGATATCTTTAACTTAATCAATTAAGGAAACAAATCCCTTCATTTAGGGGATCTTTGGTACATGGCTCATCTAGGGTGGGTTAATTTGGTCTAGATTGGTTACTAGGATCCAAAAGTTGCCTGTAGAAGTCTTGCCTTGATCAATTTGACATGGCTAGGTCAATTTTGGTGCATGGGTCCAATGTGGGTCCAAATGGCCAAATGCTGGGTTTGGGTTAGGCTAGCCATGACTTTGAGCCCAATTAATTAATCAACATTGTGTAGATTATTATAATGAAGATTTTTGGTGAAGGTTTGAAATGATTTTGATCTCAATTGGGGGTTCAATTTGAAGAATTTTTGGATTTTGATCAATTTGGGCATGTTGGGCTAGACTTGTGTCTATGTTGGGCTAAGGTTGGACTAAGTCCAAATTGATTGTTGAAAATGGTCTATAGGAACATCATGAAGAGCTTTCAACATAAATTTGCCAATAAGTTTGGGTTTAGGGTAATCAATTTAATGGAATTTGGAGACAGCCAATTTAGGGCAAATTTGGGGATTTTTGGACTTGGGTTAAAATTGAATGCAATTGAGGCTTCACCAAGGCCAATTGAAAGTCAATTTTGATGTGTAGGATTTTTATGAAGAGTGTTCAACATAAATTGTGGCAAATTGAGTAGGCTATGTGGTTCAATTTTGTGGGATTAAGTGATAGGGCCAAAATTAGGGGCTTGAATTAGATCAAAGATTGGCTCAAAGCATGGGCCAATTAAGCTTAGATTTGGTTTTATTTGGTCATATGGAAGGTGAATTTTAGTTTATGATTGAAATTGGGGGAAATTGAGACTAAATTAATGGATATTTGGGGTAAATTTGAGGAAATTGGGCCTTTAAAGGCAATTTGGGGGGTTTGGTCAAAATCGTAAATTTGGTCAAATATGATTCAATTGGAGGATCCAAATTGGTTTTAGAAACATTTGAAGTGATTTTGGAGGTTTTTGGTGCCAAGGGTATTTTTGTAATTTTGGCAATTTTGGGGGTATTTTGGTAAATTTGGCATTTTTGGGTGATTTTGGGTCAAAATGAACAAATTTGGATATTTTGGGTGAATTTGAGAATTTTGGGAATTTTGGCCAAATTTAGGGCTCCAAAGGTATCTAGGTAATTTATGGAATTTTGGGGTAAAATGCCAAGTTGGATATTTTTGCTAGAATTGGGGTGCCAACCACCCTATATGAGCTATAGACCAATGGAAACCCCATTTGGGTTCTCTATGTACCATTCTTAGCTAAACCCTAGCCTATAACTAGTGGGTTTAGGGAACCATCTGCATGAGTTCCCAAAAAATCAAGGGATTAAAATCAACAATTTTTTGGTTCAGGGTTGTGAATGATTGTGAGTGAGAGTGAGTGTAAGTGAGCGAACAAACACCAGACCAATACCCAAAGTCAACCCTAAGGTCAATCAGTCCTATGGGGACTCATCTTGAGCTTCCTCATACTGACCCCACCTACTAAGTACTAGAGGTTAGGACCAATATGTAAAACTTCAAGTTGAGCAACGAGGAGCGTATAATTTGTAATGGTGAGGGTTCCTTTCTAGTTCTCTAGGAATAATCAACAGGAAAGTCCTATGGCTAGACCCTAGGCAACTAAAGAGGAGAACTGAACCTCAACCAAAAGTGGGGTCAACAAATGGACCCCCAATAGGTGTGGTGTGTTGGGTAAGCACACCACGTGTATTGGCATTGACCGACGAGATCAACAAAACCAACACAGACTCCTAAGTCAATAGACCTAGAAGGAGGTGTAGAATTGTGTGTGCTATTTATTTCCACTGGGGATATAGCAGGTGAATTATCGATCAAAATTGAGGAATAGAAACTCTTGTTGGGGTTTCGAGAGTGTGTTTTGAGTTATCACCTTTTTAGGTTTTTATAAAGGATGAGAATTAACATTTAGGTGATGACTTTGAAGATTGAGAGTAGGATGCCATGGTGGGGGTATTATTCCTATCTCAAAAAATGTGATTAGATAATTGGACACCGTGGTGGGGGTCTTACACCAATTTTGAAGATGTAGGTAGAGAATTGGATGTCATGGCGGGAGCCTTACACCAATCTCAAATATGTAGGTACATAATTGGAAGTGTGGAGGGGGTGTTAAACCAATCTTAAAGATGTAGGTAGAGAATTGGATGTCGTGGAGGGGGCCTTACACCAATCACAAAGATGTTGGTAGAGAATTGGAATCCGTGGAGAGGGCCTTACACCAATCTCGAAGACGTAGGTAGAGACTTGGATGTCGTGGAGGGGGCCTTACACCAATCTCGAAGATGTAGATAGAGAAAGCCCTAAGGGGGCCTTACACCAATCTAGGTAGAGAGTTGGAAGCCGTGGAGGGGTCCTTACACTAATCTCGAAGATGTAGGTAGAGAATTGGAAGCCGTGGAGGGGGCCTTACACAAATCTCAAAGATGTAGGTAGACAATTGGATGGCGTGGAGTGGGCCTTACAACAATCCCAAAGATGTAGGTAGATAATTGGATGTCGTGGAGGGGGCCTTATCGCAATCTCGAAGATGTAGGTAGAGAATTGGAAGTCGTGGAGGGGGCCTTACACCAATCTCAAAAGGTTGTGTCACATTAGAAAGGAAAGCTCGATGCCTCACACCTAACCTAAGGGGCGATAGAGAGTTGTCATTTTATTGGGAAGGAAAATTTTGTGGCCCATATCCAATCCAGGAGGTAGTGGAAAGGAAATTAGTCTCTTGGTACTGGCTTTGAGAGTAGAAATATAGTACAGAAAGTTTGTGGTGTCGATCTCATAAATGTGTGTGATGTGAAAAGATTGACACTAGTGACAAACATGTGTAAGATTTTGTGAGTTTTTATGAAGAATGTAAAAATTCCGCAAGGATATGAAGAGAATTAGTGCAAACAAGGATAGTCGTGCTGCGCAAGCAAAGAGTAAGAGACATCAAAATTGAGCAAATCAACTCAACAGATTTATTTTCTTTTCTTGTTTTTTTTATCACATTTAATTATCAAAAAAAAATTTTCAAAAATTAAAAAGAAATTTGTTGAATGAATTTTTTTTTTCAAAAGATTATTTTATTTAAATTTTATTATTATCAAGTTTTTATTGTTTTGTTCTTTTTTCATTGTAGTCCCGAACCAACGTACGGTTCTATGGCTTTTACCCATCGCACAGAAAGGGAAATTGATCAAACAGACAAAATTCTAAAAGAAAAATCATTAATCTACTCCAATAAGTGTTATAGATATAGTGCAGGACAAAGCCTCAAAAAGTACAATTGTGTTGACTGAATCAAAGTACATATGAAAATATCCCATGCTAAGTACATATCATAGGCCGAACATGTATAATATATATCATATATGCTATGACGAAATGTAGTAAAGAGGAATCCTCTGAGTGTCAGTCTCTTGTGGGGCAAGCTCCTGTTTGAACCAACCAACTAAGCCATGCTCTAGGACAAGAGTTCCCTTTACATGTGCTTAGAGGTGCAGCTCTCTCATAGCTCGTAAGGCAGTAGTTCTTCCAGCTCCAGGTCATGTCGGAATCCATATGGCATTTTGCTATCATCCATCCTTCGGAAGGTTACAAACACACTACGGTGTCGCAAGGGTGTCGTACCCCTGGAATGCAATGTTTAGCACGTCTTCTCCGTTTCCTTTAAGAACCAGCACTGAACCTATGGGTAGAGGAATCTCCTTAGATCCTTTGAATTCACCGGGGCCAACGACATCTATCTCTTTTCGAAACAGAATGTTGCTCTTTCTTATGAAAGAGACCGTGT
Source organism: Phalaenopsis equestris (assembly GCF_001263595.1). Classification (NCBI taxonomy): domain Eukaryota; kingdom Viridiplantae; phylum Streptophyta; class Magnoliopsida; order Asparagales; family Orchidaceae; genus Phalaenopsis; species Phalaenopsis equestris. Next base: position 27,110 of record NW_018251128.1, on the reverse strand, counting down.
AGAAAGGTCTCACAAAGTCTTGATGGTCAATGTGCGGGGTTATTCAGTTTCCTTCATCATTTATGTTGATGATACAGCTGTTGAGAATACAGTTAGCTGGTAGCATGCTCCATCGGACCATCCTGATCGTGTTTCAGAATCCCAGGAGGATTTCCTTGTCTGTCTTTAGTGAAGTTATAACAGCAGCCACATTGTATGGTGATCCTGCCCTTTCCACACATCCACTTTCATGGCTTAAAATAGGTTCTTTCCATCAACAGGAGAAGGCCTGCTCGACCCCTTTCTCTTAGATCAAAGATGCAGTCGAGAATACTTCTTTCGTTGCTTTTGGAGAAGACTCTAGTATATAGTTCCAAGCCTTCCAGTATATTACTGAACCTATATTAATGAACCTTCCTTGAACTTCTTCATAGAATTCAAAATCCCTTTTGTTTACTTTACTCATTATGTAGTTTTCTGATGTGTTGATGATTGACAGATGTCGAGGATGTTCCCTCATTTCAACATCGGCGGGAATCTAAGTTGGTGTTGCTTCTGTCTTTAGCAGAATGTATGACTCTGTATTCAACGGGATATATGGCTCTGTATCCAATGGGACATATGGTTCCCCCATTCGGTGATCAGCGGTCTGAAATTCGTCGTCAGTGGATGCGTACTCCTCCAAAGTACTGTAGTGCTCCAGGTGGAGGACATTGCAGTCCGAGCACTCCGCAAATGCCCCTGTAGCTGATGTACGTGTATGTATCTTGACGTTGCATATCGGACAACCCATACAAAGAACATCTGAAAGTGATGGTGTCTCCGGCTCTGTAATGAATATGTACTCATTGTTTGTAGCAGGAAAGCTGAAAAAGGTCTGTCTCATGCCTGGATCGTAGATATTCCCCTCAGGAAAGAGCAAGTTATCCGCCTCCTGGCAAATTTTCTCTTTGAGTAACAAAGCCATATGCTTTTGGAGGTTAGCGTTCCTGCGCTGAGGTCTCCATAGCGGGGC
>NW_018251128.1:17836-26106 GCF_001263595.1 Phalaenopsis equestris | reverse complement strand
TCCAGCTTTGACACCGCCTAGGCCTCCAGTCGTCATAGCTATCCTAGACGATAGACGACTAGTCCCCTCCCTTGAGTCATGTTGTACTATCACACTTTCCCCTTCAGTGAGGAACTGTCTCTAGTGTTTAACCTTAGCAGCGATGGTAGCCCTTCTTTTTCCTGAAGACTAACCACATCCATCAGAGGACCCTCATAGTCCACATCGATTTGACTAAAGTCCATGTCGAAGTCTATAGTGTTGCTCTGCGGTGCCCTTTCCTTGTTCAGTGTAAGGTTCCAACCATCTTTAAAAGAAAATATCAGCCTCTGGCCTAACATTTCTCAGCAGACGTCAGGAAAAATATCAGTGAGCTGAAACTTAGCGTGAACAAGAACAAAACAAAGTATTTATTAATGAAAATTTTAGTTTATGTTGGTGAGAAAATTATTTATTTATGTATGTATTTTGTTCAATTTAGTAGAATATCAAATTTAAAGATAAAAAAGAGAAAGATGAAGTGTACAATTTCAAAAATTTTCATTAAATTGAGGTTAATTTTATTACAAAATTTTGAACCCGGTAACAGATGTTTGGCCAAATAGATAACACCAGTACAATCAAAATTTTAAAATTTTAAATCAAGTGATGTAAAGGAATGTCACGTTGCCTGGTAATGTCAAGTTGCATAATATGTCTTCAGGTATCACCCATTGATTGGCAGCATGGGTCTCTCACCATGGAAATCTACTAGCTGGTAAGCTCCTCCTACATAGACCTTTTCTACGACAAATGGTCCCTCCCAAGTTGGCTCAAATTTTCCACCTATCTTGCGGCGTACAAGAATGGGTCTTTTGAGCACAAGGACAAGGTCATCAACTTTGAATGTTTTTGGGCAGACCAATTTGTCATGAGCTTGTACCATCTTTGCTTGGTAAAGTTTCAAATGTTGTTCTGCTTCTAGTCATTTATCCTCAAGAATCTTTAGTTCCTCAAGTCTGAGTTTTGCACTTTTTTCTATTGTAAGTTGATTAGCGACAACGACTCTGAAAAATGACGTCTGAACTTATAACGGTAGTATGACCTTGGACCCGTACACGAGCATGTAGGGTGTGTACTGAGTGAGAGTCCTGGACGTTGTTTAGTAAGCCCACAAAGCTTCTAGTAATTTATCCCTTTTATTTTCATCCAATATCTTCTTCAAAATTTGTACCAGTGTCTTGTTGAAGGCTTTAGCCAGGTCATTTGCCCTAGGATAGTAAATTGTAGAGTATCTCCAGTCTTATCTCCAGTCTATCTCCAGTCTATCCCATGTTGTTTGACGAAATTATTGATTTTGGTGCTTTTAAAGGTTGTCCCATTGTTGGAGATTATTCTGCGAGGTACTTCAAAATGATAGATGATTTGACTTTTAAAGAATTGAAGGACATGTTGTGTGATAACCTCTCATAACGGCACTGCCTCTGCCCATTTATAAAAGTAATCCATAGCGGCAAGTATAAATTTTTGTCCTTAGGAAGATGGAGGGTCTATCGGACCTATTATATCTATGCACCAACACTCGAATGGCCAAGGGGCGACGGTTGGGTGTAGCACATTTGAAGGTTGGTGCAAGACCACCCCATGCACTTGGCACTAGTGACATCTTCTAGTTGTATCCATTCAATCAGACATCATTGCCGGTCAATAATATCTGAGTCTCTTGATCTTCATTTTCATCTTCGGCCCTAGCTGGTGAGCGCCAGCGCCACACTATTTGGCATGTACTTCTTTGATAATATTTTGTGCTTCTACTTTGCTTAAAAATCTAAGCCGCATCTGGTTGAAAGATCTTTTGTAGTGGACATCTCCTACTAGAGCATATGACATAGCCCTTTTTGTGATGTAGTGTGCTGTTGACATGTCCTCTGGCAGCTTTTTAGTATGCAAATATTCTATGAATGGATTGCACCAATCTTCATTGTTATCAGCAACCGCAACCATCATTTCCTTTTCTTTTCCAAGTATGTGTAGATTATTGAGGTCAACTTGAGACAAAACTTGTCTTCCTTGTACTGTAATATTAACGGAATCCTCCAGGGGACATGTCAGCTCCTTAGTAAGTTTTGCTAGAGCTTCAGCATGGGCATTATCTTCCCTAGGAATCCAGTAGAAAATTACATTGGGAATTTGCTCCAATAGCTTCATCGTGTACTGATGGTATTATGCTAACCTTGGTTTCAAAATCTTGTATTGTCCGACGACTTGTTGGATGACGAGTTATGAATCGTCATAGATGGAAATATTTATTATATTCATCGACATTGCCAACTCCAACCCAATAATTAGTGCTTCCTATTTGGCTTCATTGTTGGTGCATGGTTCTGTCCGGTGGTATGAGAACCTCAGTATACCCTTATATGGCGTGATGAAGATCAAACTGATTCCTGCTTTGCCTAGTATAATTGTGCCTGACCCTTTGTCTCTTCTAGCTGACGAAGCTCCATCAAAGTACATCTCCCAGTGTTGCAAACTAGAGAATTTCATTTATAATATATGTTCATTTGGTAGTTCATGGAAGTAGATGTGCAGCGAGAAAGTCTGCTAAAATATGTCCCTTCATAGCACGGAGGGGAACAAAAGTCATATCAAATTGCAACAAAATCATTGACCATCTTGTTAGACGTCTAGAGAGTGTTGATCGGGTCATCAAATATTACAACGGATTAACTTTCAAAGTAAGGGTAATGTCTGAGCTTTTGAGCGACAAAAATTAGAGCTAGACAATACTTCTCAATAAGTGGATACCTTACTTCGGTCGGTAATAGACGATGACTCAAGTAGTAGAGTGTGTTTTCTTTACCCTCGTAATTGACTTGGGTTCAAAGGGCTCCAAGAGAGTCATCTAAGGTCGTGATACAAAGTATTAAAGGTTTCTCAGGGATAAGGGCTACTAAAATAGCAGGTATCATTAAATACTGTTTAACATCCTCAAAAGCCCGCTGGCATTTCTCTTCCTAAATTTGGCATCCTTTTTAATTAATGTCGAGAAAGGCTGACACTTACCTGAGAGATTAGACATAAAGCGTCTCAGGTATGCCAACTTCCCTTGAAAAAAATGTAATTGTTTCAAAGTTTTGGGAGGAGGCATCTCCAAGATAGCTTTAATCTTATATGGGTCGATCTCAATTCCCCTATGACGTACAACGAATCCAAGAAATATCCTAGAGGTAACGCCAAAGGCGCACTTTAAGGGATTCATTTTAAGGTCATATCGTCGTAACTATTCGAACACGATTCTCAAAATCATACAAATTATCTACTTTTCGTTTGCTTTTGGTGACCAAATCATCAACGTAACATTCAACTTGGTAATGAATGAGGTCGTCAAAGATCTTTGTCATAGCTCTTTGATATGTTGCTCTAGTGTTCTTTAAGCCAAACGACACCACAGCAAAAAATCCTAATAGGTGTTCTGAAGGTTGTAAGTGTTGCATTTTCTGGAGCCATCTTGATTTGGTTATATCCTGACGATCCATCCATGAAAGAGAAAATCTCATGTGTTGAAGCGATATCCACCATCATTTCTGGTATCGATAATGTGAATTCGTTGGCAACAAAAATTCATCTTTTGGACATGCTTTGTTCAAATCTCTGAAGTCGACAAAAACACGGATTTGTCCATTTTTATTCTTACTTTGTCCATTTTTTTCTTAACTAGTATAATATTGGCTAGCTATGTGGGGTATTGCTCTTCTCGCACAAAGTTAGTGTCTATTAATTTCTTTGCCTCGATAATAACTTGCTGCTCCATTTCAAGGTGCATTCTTCTAGGAACTTGTTTCACTGGGATTATATCTTTATCCACCCCAAGTTTAAGAACTGCAACCTCTGCTGACAGACCTGACATTTCATCATAACTCTATGTGAAGCAATCTTTGAATTTTGTTAACAGTTTAATCAACTCTAAATATTTTTCATCGTAGAGTAGAAAATTTATAAATGTAGGTCGGGGTTGTTCTTCAATCCCAAGGTTAATCTCCTTCAATTCGTCAACAGTTGATTTAATTTCCTCCTAAAATTCTAGTGGAGCATCTTCTATTAGCTTATCAATAGAGTCATCCTTCATATCAAGGTAATCCTCTCCTGATTCAATTGTAACAACCATGAAAAATTATGAATCATCGACTGGTCCTACTGTACCAAATCTAAGACCCTCTTTTGATTTGGGAGTTCAACTTTTAACATCCCATAACTTTTCAAAAAATTGTAGTTTATCTTTTGGCATTTGTTTTAACAAATGTCCTTGTTGAATTAATTTTTTTTACACAAGGCAAAAAGTTACCAAAAGGCAATTCCATTAATTCATTGGGATCATCACCCAAGTTTACATGATTTTCAAGATTAGTAGAGGTAGAAGCACGATAAAAGTTGATGAGCTTTGAACCAACGCTACGGACTTCCTTGACCTCTAAACTCTTGACTTTTTGAGGGAGAATCGAAGTAAGGATCTTGGCAATCACATAGTAGTTTATCTAATCATACATTGTCTGATATTCATTTTTCTCTGTATCTTCTAAGGATATCTCGTATTGAGGTTTCTTCTATTTTGTGATCATTATTTCATCTTGAGAACTTTCTTCATCAACAATGTAGATGGTCGGCCTAGTTTGTTCAACAATTGAGTTGGCTCTTCCTCGTCCACGTCCCCGGCCTCGACCTCGGGTGCGTGAACTAAAAGAATCCCCGCCAATTTTCTATAACAGAGTGGAAAAATATTTCTGAAGCGGAGTTGAATGGCTTCCTCTTTAAGATTCTTCTAAATCATCACTTTTGTTTGTCACAATTTCACGAGAGAAGATATTTTTCTTTGGAGGCACGTAGTAGGTGGCATCTTCATGAATACTAACTTCATGAACTAAAAATAGTTGTAGATCTCCCTTAATACAATGTTCTTGCCCATCTTTGTAGTACTTAATGCACTGGTGTAGAGACGATGGAACCATGTTGTGTTCGTGAATCCATGGTCGACCAAGTAGAGTGTTGAAAGAGGTCTCAGTGTCGATGATATGGAACTTAGCGGTTGTTATTAGTTCTCCAACCTTCATAAGTAATGTAATTGATCCAAGAGCTCTCTCTCCCTTTTGGTTGAATCCTCTTAACATCATTTTATCGGTCGTAAGCTCTTTGGCTTCAATGTCCAAATAGGTCAATGTACGTAGACTCATCAAGTTGAGGGATGCTCCAGGATCTACTAAAACTCTAGAAAACACTAATCTGCTGATGTTAATGAAGATATAGAGTGAACGATTATGGTCGGCAGTACTAAGCAGCAAATCTTCATCTGTAAAGGTTACCCCAAGCTTTTCTTTGAACAAGCCAACTTTGTCGAAGGATGTACTGACCAGCTGGGCTAAGCAAATCTCTAGGTTGAGCAAAGTTGTAACCAGAGACTCGCTCATCTCCTTTGATAGGATCAAAGCGTTGTATATGCTTAATCTAGCCGACAACTTCCTAAGATGAGCTAGAACATTGTAATCCACTTTGTATGATCTTCCAATTTTCTCTTGGTTATGTGGTTCTTCCACTGGCAGCGGTGGAGGTAATTCTTCTTGAGTTACTATTTGCTTTCCTTTATCTGTTAAAGCTATTCTTGGGGGTAATATTCTCCCGCTCTTTAAATTCATCTCTATAATTTCTTCTTCTGGAGATATCATTGTTGAATTTTTTGGTGTTTCTTCTTTGTCGGAAAGATCTAAGTTGATGAAAAGTGGTGCACTGTGGTGCTCAAGGATTGGTTCCTCACTTCTGGTGCTGTCATAGTTGGTATCGTTGATATCTTCTTCAGTCTTGATAACGAGTTCATCGGACTCAAGTACGATTTGAGGATCATTTTGGGAATCGAGATTGAAGTTAGATTGGGCAACATTGATTACGTTATTATCAAAAATAGTTATAACGTAGCTGAAATTTTAATCATTATATCATAAGACCCGAAGGGGTGAAAAGATAATCATACAAGGTCAGGGGTTCGAGGATTTTCTTCCCCAAATCCGAGACAACTAATTTAGCAGAGGCTGTTTATATCCTACCCTCCCGTGCTACCAATCTTCGTGGTGGTATTCTTCTTCTTCTTTGTCTTTGACGATGATGGATCTCCTGGTAAAATCTTCATCTCGGGCTTCGCAAACTGATGAATCTAAACGGGGGCTTGCCTTGATGCATTCTGGATTTGGTTCAGTGTCTTCTTGGACGATTTTCTCCACTCTGTACTCCACTCATCTTTTCCAGTGTATGGGTTGATTGGAGAGATTGGCTCAGTCAAAATTATATTTATAGAACCTCTTTCAGGTTCTTTTAAATATTCTTTCGGGATTGTTTCATTCCCTTCCTTCAGATTTTTCATGAGCCAATCCTTAAAGATGAAACACTCCTCTACAGTGTATCCAAGCAATATGTGATATGGGCAATAATTTGGTTGATCTTTCTTGTCGACCTCTTTGGGTTTCCTTGGATCTGGTAATATGAACTTAGGCTTCTTCATCAGACTTCTGAACATCTTGGGTACTGCTTCATCTTTGAAGGAATACAACGCCTTCCTACATTCTGCAATGGTCATTTTCTTATTCTCTAGTCAGTATGATCCTACCTGAGACAGTTGTTGGCTAGGCTGGCCATACTATTGTGTTTTTTGTTGAGCGTACTGTGATGAGGACTGACGAGGACTTTCTACAAGTATCTTCATTGGTTGTTTTCTTTTATCAATAGTTGTCATTGTTCCTAACTTCTTTTCAAATACTCTGGTTGCCTTGGATTTCTCATGAGAATCCATAGGTTTGATTTCTTCTTGAAGACTGTTGGCTTTGTCGAGTAGCTTCTCAAAGGATTTAATGGTGATTCCCTTGAGCATGAAAGATACTGGCCCATGGATGCTTTTGAGTAAGATTTCAATCGCGTGATGTTTCTATAGCTGAGGTTCACATTTAATGTTAAGGTTTCTCCACCTCATAATATAGTCCACTAAAGTCTCATTGGGCTTTTGCTTTTCCATCATGAGATCTCCAATAGACACATGATGTTGCGCTCCAGCAAATCTCTTCATGAACAATTGTTCTAATTTGGAAAATGTCTTAATTGATCCGTTGAGTGAATCGGCATACCAATCAAAAGCGATTTCCAATAGGCTGCTAACAAACTATCGAAAAAGCAAGGCTTCGTTACCTCCAATATTTTCACAACTGGCTCGAAAATGTGCTATGTGTTGCCTGGGATTTATAATCCCGTCGAATATCTTAAAGTACGGTGATACAAAATCCTTAGGGTAGGGTATGACATCTAACTCCTCTGGGTAAGGTATACCCTTTAAAACCAATGGACCACCCTTAAATCGGGTTAAGGCCTCCCGAATTTGTTTGACCATTTGTTTAAACTTCTTTTCTGGCATGGAGCTTGATGGAGATTCCTTCTTTTATTGCCCATCTCTTTTGCTGAGACAACTTCTCTTCTTTCATATGTGATATGTATAATCTCTGGTTGATTGACTTCTGAAGAGGCTAACTGTGGGGGTTGAGATTGTCCTTGAACTGTGGCCATGGTGGTCATGGTTGCGGCCATCTAGTCTATCCTTTTTTTCTAGTTGGCTAACTTGTTCGTCCCTTAAGAAGATAGCTCTACAGCTCATCTACGATGTTCTCTTCGAAGAGAGGTTGAGCATCGCACGCAGATGCAGTGGCTCTAGTCTCAATGACATGGATATCCATGAAATCTTCTTCGAGGTACTCATTAAAGTCAAAATCTTTGTCATCATCAAGGGAGACTCCATGTTCTCAGGCCAACTCAAAAATCTCAATCCTGAGTTTTACGACCTTTTCTTTGATTATTTATTCTAGGATTGTCTTAAGATCTGGAGGACCCTATTGGACCTCTGTCGGCACTATTTTTGGTGTGGGGTTTGCCCGTAAGAAGTTGTCGGTCATCGGAATTGAAATCCCGTTGCCCGCTTCGGAAGGACGTTTTAAAAAATTTAGTTTTGAAAAAGATGAAGTCAAACTGACCCCATAATTTTCATAGTTTAGATGAAAGAGCACTTTATCTCAAATCAGGTATCTAGCCCGAAGGAGGAACGCAAGAATTGAGAGGGAGGCTCGATCAAATAAACTAAAGAAAGTTATGACATCCGTTTGGTCTGCGAAACCAATGTATTGGCCGACAAGTTCCCCTATTTAATATAAGGAATTAAATAGGGTTTATATTATGCTGGGTTCGAGAAAAGCTTCCTATAAGGGCAAGCCCCTATAGTTAATTACATCTTA
>NW_018251128.1:8042-11296 GCF_001263595.1 Phalaenopsis equestris | reverse complement strand
GGTCATTTTTGGAAATTTTGACAAATTTGGATGTATTCAAGGTGTTTGAAATGGGTTTTGATCAATTTTGGGTATTTTGGCAAAATTTGGGAATTTTAGCTAAATTTAGGTCCCAAGGGTAGTTAGGTAATTTGGAGGTGCATAGGGGCAAAAGACCAATTTAGGCATTTCACATAGAATTGGATAGATATCCATTCTAAATGAACCATGGATTAATATATTGTGAAGATATGGTGTATCCTAGTTCCAGGGTCGTCCCTAAAGTCAAGTAATCCTATAGGGATTCTTCTTGAATTCTCTTATAATGATCTTATCTACTAAATGCTAGAGGTTAAGATCAATATGTGGAATTTCAAACTGAGTAAAAAGAGAAGAGTTTTGAATTTCTAATGGTGGGGGTACCTTTTCTAATTTTCTAAGACTAGTCAATAGGAAAGTCCTATGGCTAGACCTAGGCTACTAAAGAAGTTTTCTAGACCTCAACCAAAAGTGAGGTCAACAACCTCCTCCACTTGTTCCTCCATCTCGTTGGTAATTGTTGCGACAATGTTAGATACTTCAGACCCTGGCTTCATTCCATGATCTTACCCTGCGGGCTTACTGAACTGTATCAGTACAGCAAGCTTGGGTATCCACACCTTTTTCTTTGACGATGATGTCTTAATACGAAGTGTCTTAGCAAAGACATTGGCATTTTGAGGAGAATTATGCTCACTATGGCGCAGACCAAATACAGTATTGGGTAGTCTCTTCATTTTTTCCTTTAGAACTTTAGAAGCATCTCTATAATGGGTGATTGGTAGAATTCTCGGACCCAAATGCGACTTAACTAGTCGACGACCTGCGGGTCTAGTGACGGTAGAATTTTTTGTAGTAACAGTGGCGGTATCAACTCTGCTTCCCAAGCGGAACCAGATAGGAATGCGAGTACGTAAAGCTTCAATTGACTTCTGGGAGCGTCTGGTATATCTAGTGTCCTTTAGAATTTCTTTCTTCTTGCAAGGGGATACTGCACGTCCCACTCATTTGAGTAACTCACCAACTGAACAACCTTCCTTGACAGCTAGTCTCTGAAAAATTGAACTGACTCCGGTGATCGGAGCAGACTTCTACCTCTCCTGACTATGTCCATGAAGTGACGATAAAGTAGTGGTGAACTTTTGGAAACTTTCATACATGTTGGTATCCATTGAGGGATGGAACCTACTCCCTCGCACAAGTGGAAAGCTCTCCGGTAATCCTGACTCGTCCTGGTGAAGATCTTTATCATCAGGTACTTCCTTAGGATTCGAGGCTTTAGTAGCCCTTTGAACCTTTCTGTTATGGTTTCTCCTTTGGGTTCAGATTAACGGTGCAGTCCTCGAACTTGATCCGATTTCAAATACTAAGGGTGAGACAGCTAACCCTTCAGTCGGGTCTTCAACAATCATAACTTCCTTTCCCTTAACAGAAGTGAAAAAAACGGACTTGGTGGGTACTGAGGCGGAATTAGTCTTGACCTTCTTACGAGAAGGAAAATCCTAAAGGCAATTCAGGTTAAACTCGGCAGATGGCTCCTGAACCCCTGAAGCAACGACTTTCATTACAACAAACAGGGCTTTCCCGAGAATGACCTGGAGATCTTCAAATTCGATTCTGGACTCTATGATGGGAGCGACATTACTGGCATTGCGGATTGTCGGCAAGTCACAAAAAAAGTGAGCATTGGGCATGCCATTACAGCAGCTTCAAAAGAGAAATCTCTGGGGTTAGCTATTTGACCAATACCTTGTAATCCTAATGCAAGCACTAAAAATTAACAGAGGTCAATTTGTAGATCGGGTAATTCATTATTGAATTTGTGGAGGTTTTAAAATTTTAGTAAAAAAATTTTGAAAGTAGAAAGATTTAATTAATTCAAGAAGATCTAAAGAGCATGCTGTTGGTAGTATTACTATTTTGGTTGGAGGAGTTGCCTGTTGGAAGTTGTCGGTCACCAGAATCAAAATTTCGTCGCCCTCTTCGAAAAGGCATTTTTAATATTCATATATATATATATATATATATATATAGATAAATATATAATTTTAGAAATTATAAAATCAAATTGATCACATATCTTTCATAGTTTAAATGAAATAGCACTACACCTCAAGCCATGTATTTATCTCGAAAGATAAACACAAGACTTGAGAGTGAGGCTCGATCAAATAAACTAAGAAATATATGACATTTGTTTAGTCTGCGAAAACCATATTATTTATTTATAAGAAGACAAGTTTGCCTATTTAATATGAAAATATAAATAGGGTTTATATTAAACTGGGATCTAAGAAAACTTTCGATAAAAATCAGAAAATATTATCTTCAAGGATTTCAAAAGGATAGGACTTTTCAACGAGATCGGACAAAGAGGTGTGAAAAGGGATTGACTCAAATTTAGAACATTTTGTTGTAGAGTCGAAAGGAGGAAAAATTAGGGGATGTCATAGATCCAGAGGAAAACCTCTGGTGACTTCCCAGTCTATCCTATGACTTGGCCTCAGTTTTGAGGAGAAATTATTTAAGTGTTTCATCCTGTAGATTTTATTTATTAAGGATTACATTCATGTGAAACAATCACACAAATAGCCTATAAGATGTGAGGATTTAGGTCATGATGAACGACAACCTTGGAATGCTAAGGCGAGTTAGGCCTTAGATTATACAGCAGAGTTGTACAAAGGCCTAAAGATGGGGTGAGGATTTATCTTACATAAGCAGACTACCTCGAAGTCCTATGGCTTGGATGTTTAATTTTAATGAAAGAATTGTTTAGCTGGAGAAGACAGGTTTTGTTGTTTGACCGCGACTTTATATATGCTTAAAAATACAAGATAAATATGGACGTAATAAATATTCAATAATGGTAAAGTCACACTTATCAACGCAAGTGTACGTATTCCTCAAGTAATATAGGGCTCTAATGGAGTCCTAGATATCGATCCCACAGGTAGTGGTTTAGAACTGCGAACTAAGATTTTAGAAAAGCAATACTTTAATCACAACAACGAAGTTCAATTTGCTTATCTGTCACTAATAGACAATTGAAATAAATAGGTAAATTTAAAAACTCTTAAATAACTAATGATACTAAGGAGGGTCTAATTGTGATATTCAATATATAAGAAAGCATCCTTCTCCTTGTCAAGAAATTATAGTGAATGGATAAAGTGAATTAGTTCAATTTATATTTTGCCAAATAGGAGCATACCTATTCTTTACCCTTTGGTCCA
>NW_018251128.1:3707-5341 GCF_001263595.1 Phalaenopsis equestris | reverse complement strand
CTCCAATCCTCTCATTTATCAAATCTATGCTCTTCCGCTGCAAGGTCAACTCATTCATCAAATCAGAGAGGGTAAGGGAACTAGAAGGTGGAAGGTCATAACTTGTAGAGGGGACATCTCTACTAGTAGAAGTTTTTTGACTTCTACTTCCAGTTCTCCATTTCTCATGGGATTCATAAGTCTTAAAATTAGCTTTACTAATGGGTTCCATAGGATAAACCCATTCTTCTTCTCCAAATTCTACTCCAGAAAGTTTATAAATTGTATAAATAAGTCCAGGATGTCCTAGACCTCCACTAGCTTCACTATTTGCCGTAGTCAATATATTCATAAGAATTACTCTCCCCAAATTTAGTGTTCTATTATTCTGAATACAGAAATTCAGAACAGCTCTATCTCTAGTTACCTCACTATGGTGATAGGTCAGAGGAAATGAAATAGTGCCACGTCTTAGAGGTGGCATTCAGCATGGAAGCAGAAAAATTTCCCCGTTCTCGCTGCTTTATCTTCCATGTTCCTTTCTCATCAGTGAGAAAGTTGATCGCATAATTGAGGGGGCCTTCCATTGTACTAAAGGATTCATAGTGGCAGCTGTAAGAGTCTGGGACTTCATAACAAGTGTTGATGCGGGCGAGTGTAAACTCAACAGGGAATCCTCGCACTTGAACACTTCTGTCATTAGAACAAATTACATTGGCGTAGAACTCCTTCACAACATTTGCATCAGCTTTATTGGTGGTGTAACAAAAGTTTTCCCACCTTCGCTCGGTAATAACTCGTTTGATTTCTCCTCCCAAAATTTCAAAAACTCGATCTTGTATGCACTTCTTTCATTTAAATATGGAAGTAAATTTTGTTTGAGCCATCGCATTGACGAAACGAGACTCATCGAGCTCAACTTATCTCTTTTGTAATGGAGACATTTCAATCTAATCAAATTATAGAAAAATTACAAAAATTAAAAAATTTCAAAAATTACTTCAAATATGCAAATCATGGCTTCCAATAGTAATTCTAAGAGTTCAACATTAAGATCCATGAATTTCTTCCCAAATTTTCTTCACATTCTCAAAATTTTTTGGATCTCCTCAATGTGGAAGAAATCCATGGTGAAAATCAAATATTTTTAGCTTAGATTGAAGCTCTTACCTAAAGATGATCAAATCTGGTGTCAAAAAGTCTTGAAATTGCCTCCCAATCTAAGATCTTTGAAGCCCTAGTTTGAAAATGGCATTTTTAGGAGGAAGGGGATGATGAATAGTGGCGGTTGGCTGGTCAAAATAGCGATTAAAGATGTTTTTCGTGAGCTCGTTTTCAGCGGGGTCGATGGCGCCGTCGGCGCGCTCAATTGGAATTAAAATCCTAAGCCTCGGGAAAATCTTACAGTCGGCAGCGTCGAGGGCGCCGTCGGTGGGATCTATTGATTTTGTCCAAATTCCAATTTTTTTGCAATTTTGATCAATTTCAAGCCTTAACATAATTTTTAAGTGACTAAATGATGTACTTAGAACATATAAACTTTCACAACACAAAACATCACATTTATATATAAATTCCAAGGGTTACAATGTATGTTACATAACACACCTAAGTTTGATATTTTCTCAACCTCAATACATTAATTCAGCGTCGCA
>NW_018251128.1:3030-3553 GCF_001263595.1 Phalaenopsis equestris | reverse complement strand
TCTTCAGACTCGGTACTCGATTCTCCTCTGAGATCACCCATTGATTGCACATGAACGAAGAGGTTGTAGAAGGGTCGGAATAGAAATTCTTCAGTGGAATCCTCTTCTATTAACTTCATCCTCTTCATTAGTCGTATCAAGCTATCTTCCAAATATTCAGAGTGCTCCAAATGTTCCTTCATCCTCCAGTCTAGATGATCGAAGAAATCGGAGATATTATTAATCTCATTCATGACATTTTGTACCTCCTTTTCCAATTTCTTGAGTCGGGGCAGGATCACAAGAGACTTATCAGGGACTAAGGGTTGAACTGGCGGTGAGTTCTGAGATGCTTGATCTACTATAATTGCCATGTCATTTTCATCTTTAAAAACTGGGAATCTTTCAATTAGATCTAAACGCTTCCAAGGTAGCAGTACCTTTTCCCAATTTTCATATGACACTTGGAACTGACTGCAAAGTGAGAAAATTGTGGAGGAGTGTCTAAGCCCATAAGTTGATCCATGAACGATCAAGCCCAAAA
>NW_018251128.1:0-1676 GCF_001263595.1 Phalaenopsis equestris | reverse complement strand
CCAGGAAATAACTTCAGCCTAGTGTTGTAGAGTAAAACTTCTTATCCTGGTTCAAAGTTCTTTTGGTTAATCTTCTGATCATGCCATAACTTTAATTTTTCCTTATAAATTTTGTCGTTATCATAAGACTCATTTCTTAATACTTCCAATTCATTTAATTGTCACAATCTCTTCTTACCAGCATCTTTCAAATTATAATTGAATTCTTTAATTGCCCAATATGCTTTATGCTCTAATTCTACTAGTAAGTGACAAGTTTTTCCAAAAATCATTCTGTAAGGACTCATTCCAATAGGAGCTTTATAAGCAGTCCTGTAAGCCCATAATGCGGTATCCAATCTAGTGGACCAATCTATTCTACTAGGGTTTACAGTCTTTTCAAGTATTTTTTTAATTTCTCAATTAGAAACTTTCGCTAACTCACTAGTTTGAGGATGATAGGAAGTAGAGATTCTATGAATAATATTAATTTTTTCTTTCAATCTCTGAATGTACTTATTTCTAAAATAGGATCCTCCGTCAGTGATAATCATTCTAGGCATTCTGTATCTACTGAAAATATTTTTCCTTAAAAATTTTGAAACACTTTTAGCGTCACAACGAGGTAAAGCTTGTGCTTCAATCCACTTAGAAACGTAGTCTACTACAATTAATATATATAAGTTCCCAAATGAAAGAATAAATGGTCCCATAAATCCTAATCCCTAAAAGTCAAAGATCTCAACTTCTAACATGAAATTCAGAGGCATTTCATTTCTTCTAGATATATTGCCTACTCGTTGACATCGATCACAAATTTTTATGTATCTATAAACATCTCTAAAGATAGTAGGCCAATAAAATTCAGGTTTTATCAATCCCAAAATGTCCTCCAAATTCAGAATCATAACATTTCTGAATGATCAGCTCAGTTTCTTCACAAGGTACACATCTCCTCATAATAAGATCCTTACATTGTTTATATAAATAAGGCTCGTCCCAAAAATATGCTTTTGCATCATGAATAAATTTGCTTTTTTATTGCAATCTAAGCATAGGTGGCAAAATATCACTTACAATATAGTTAACAATATCAGCATACCATGGTATTTTCCAGTCATTAATATTATAAAGTTGTTCATCAGGGAAATTGTCTTTAATTTCATTGTCAGTGTCGGATAATTCTTGATTTCTAATCTTGACAAATGATCAGCAATTAGTTCCCTTTCTATCAATAACCACAAGATCAAATTCTTGCATCAAAAGTATCCATCTAATCAACCTTGGTTTAGCATCCTTCTTTTGCATCAGATATTTAATAGCAGAGTGATCAGTATGCATAATACATTTAGCGCTAATTAAATAAGATCTGAATTTATGTAAAACATACACAATTGCTAGTAACTCTTTTTCAGTAACAGTATAGTTAATTTGTGCATCATTAAGAGTTCTACTAGTGTAGTATAAAACTTTAAAAATCTTTTCATACCTTTGTCCAAGAACAGCTCCAATAGCATAATCACTAGCATCACACATCAGTTCAAATGGTTTCTCCCAGTTAGGTGAAACTATAATAGGAGCAGTAACTAATTTTTCCTTTAAGAACTCAAAGGCATTTAAATAGCTTTCAGTAATTTCAAATTTCTTGTCCTAGTCTAAAATTTGGCATAGAGGTTTGGTAATTTATGAAAAATCTT
>NW_018251127.1:27355-27977 GCF_001263595.1 Phalaenopsis equestris | reverse complement strand
ATTTCATGGCATCTTAACCGTATGGATATGTTCGTCTCACTTAGACGAATCCATAGGATCAAACCCGAAGTGAATTGGTTGAGTTTAGGCCGAGATCTTAAGATTTTAGTGTGGACGGGCACGAGATCATTCTATCGGGGACGATGATGGGGAGCCGTCCAATCGAGCGTGTATTAAGCCGGACAGTGCTTCAGGACATAAACCGAGGGCCGAGTCAGTAGCTACGTGGACGGCGGCATCCAACCAGAGCGCGCCACGCATGCCTTCGGAGCTTCTTAGGATCTAGTCAGCACGCGCTGTTTAAATAGATAAGTAGGGTTTTTCCTATTTATTTAAATTTTTCCTATTTATTTAAGAAGTAGGGTTTTTTTCCTATTTATTTAAGTACCCCTAACTTAGAAAATCCATAACTTTGTGTAGAAAAATCACAAAAATAAAATAACAATACCTTTTTTTCAGTGAATAATGGAGAATAATGTGGAATAATTTTCAAGTCCATTTGATGCATAAAATATTTTTAATTAATTAAATACTATTTGGAATCATTTGATCCTCAC
The DNA here is from genome assembly GCF_001263595.1 of Phalaenopsis equestris. Taxonomy (NCBI): domain Eukaryota; kingdom Viridiplantae; phylum Streptophyta; class Magnoliopsida; order Asparagales; family Orchidaceae; genus Phalaenopsis; species Phalaenopsis equestris. The sequence goes on along the minus strand of NW_018251127.1, from coordinate 27,420 downwards.
TGCATATTATCTTCCATGCATATTGACACATCACCTTGGCTTGAAGTTTTGACATGTTGTAGCCT
>NW_018251127.1:25693-27307 GCF_001263595.1 Phalaenopsis equestris | reverse complement strand
TTTTTCCAAAGTCAGATGAGGTTCCTATATAGAGATCCATATTTTTCAAGTTATTTCACACCATTTCCTTATAATAATCATGGAAATTAGTTAGAAATTAGCATACTGGTTATTAAATCCCAAGAAAATTTTGGAAGGTCTATCATGACCAGAGAAACCTTTAAAAATAAATTCATGGGTCAAGTCATTTAAAATATCCTTCAATTTTACAAATACTAAATCACTAAGATAATTAGTTTTGAAAAATATAAAAATTTAAATGACTTGATTTTTAATCTCTACTGTGATTTATGATCCAGATAGCTCATCATAAAAATTTCAAAATATTTTGAGTTCATTTGACACCTTAAGTTGATTTTTAAAGATAAATACCACTCTTGGCATTTAAATGATTTTTAAAAAATTAAAATATAACTCAAAAAATTATAAAACTTAATTTTTTGAGCTCTCTGTGAGCAGGGATATTTTCTTAAAAAAAATAATATTTATAAAATGATATTTAAGATAAAAATTTGATTTTTAGCCTATTTTAAATATTTAAATAATTAAAAAAATTCATAAAAATCATAAAAATAATAAAACTCATGAAAATGTTCTAAATTATTTCCTAACCACCAAGGAACAATTAGAATATTTTTCTTGATTTTCTAAATAAAGATATTGAATTTCAAAGCTTAAAAATAAATTTTAAAAAAGGCTAAAAATGAGTTTTCACTAAAACAATTCCAATAAATCAAGGAAAAATGAGAAAAATAGAACATTTGCTCTTCTGAGTTTTCTGACCTTAAGGAGATTTTTCAAAAATACAAAACTTAATTTTCATTACCTAAAATATTTTATTCTTATTAAATAGCCTAAAAATTAAAATAATTCCAATAAATCCCAGAGATTTCAACAATTATGAAATTTTGTTCAAAAGCTTCTCTAGTCTAGGTCTACCTCTAGTAAAAATTTCAAGGGATTAGAATTTTTACCTTGGTCAAGTTAGGAACTTTCTTTGAAAAATCCTATTTTTGCCTTAAAATAATTATATAAATTAAATTAAATTTTGAAAAATCACATTTTCTCCTCTGATGTCTTAATTGATCCATGAACGAGGTATAATAAAAATTTCAAAGTCATTTGAATTTAATTTGACGAATTATGAAGTTTTAAAGCCTTAGAGGCAAATGTGTAATTTTGGGAATCTTGCCTTAATTAACATTTAGGCTTAATTCAAGGAGGGGAATGGGTAACCTTTAATCTTAATCAATTTCTTTGATGTTTGAAATACAAAGGGGTTAATTGGTAGAAACTAATCTCACTTTCTTAATTAAGATTAATAAATTTCTAAATTATTAAAATTTGGAAGTTTATTAAAATTAAATGATCCTCGACTTAGGGGTATCACTTTTGGAGCTAATTTTTAATGAATTTAATACCCCTATGTTGACTTTGAAATAAAATTCAAATCATGAATCATGACTACTTAAAACGTAACCCTCTAATTAAGACACTCACCTAGGTCTTAAAGGGCTTAGTGGTGACTTAGGTTAAATAAAAAATTGACTAAATGAGGATTAGAGAAATAAATATAAACAAAGTCAAACATCCTTGAAACACCACTAAGCCCAA
>NW_018251127.1:25120-25386 GCF_001263595.1 Phalaenopsis equestris | reverse complement strand
TTTTAAGGACTCACTAAGATATGACATAGGGTTAGGAAAATTACCAAAATTTTACCTTTCCTGCTCTTTATAAACTGCTTTAACATGCATTTCAAGTTTCAGGTGGTGGAACAAGAAGACTCGCCAGGTCTGTTTTTACAGTTTATAGTACCGTTTTTCTCTTACCTTTCTTTACATGTTTCATGCTTGCGTTTACCTACATAAACTTGCATGTTAACCATAACTAAAACCAAAACTAAAATCAACCAAGATAAAATTCCCCGCCA
>NW_018251127.1:24086-25097 GCF_001263595.1 Phalaenopsis equestris | reverse complement strand
TCAAAATTTAATCACAAACATCACACAAAATCACAACTTCAATTAAATTAAGATGTTTCTATCAGATGATCGGGAATCCCTCGGAGGAGGTAACCTGCGGTTGCTAACGAGGCTTTCTGCAGTTTAAATGAAATTATGGAACTCATTAAGTTGGGTTTGATTAGTTCATTTAGACTAAGTGAATCCAATAGAAAATAGTGATGCCTGAATGAGGGAACCGTAGGATCCTAATCGGAGTCACTCTAATCAACTTTAATATGCCCTCATAAAATTTAAAGAACTTCAACCATGGGGCCACATGATTTGATATTATAACTTGACACACTAGATAACTCAAACTCGTTGCGGCAGGAGCTTGGAGCTAGCTTGGTGGGCAGCATGGCCATCTTCAAACAGCAAAACCTGTCTTCCCAGCTAAACCCATCTTCCTTCCTTAGACTTAAACAAAAAGGCCATAGGATTTTGAGGTTGTTTGCTTATGCAACGTAAATCCTCACCTTATCTTTAGGCATTTGCATAGCCCTACTATACAATATAAGCCCTAACTCGTCTAGGATTCCGAGGTTGTTGTTTATCACGACCTAAATCCTCACATTTTTTAGGCTATTTCTGTGATCATTTCACACGAATATAAGCCCTAACTAATAAAATTGGCAGGATGAAACACCTAAATATTTCTCCTCAAAACTTAAGCCAATCATTAGGATAGCTTGCGAAGTCACCGAGGTTCTCCTCTAGATCCATGACATCCCCTAGTTCTTCTTCCTTTGGATCTTCAATAAAAATGTTCCAAATTTGAACCAGTCCCCTTTCACACTTCTACGTCCAATTTCATTGAAGAGTCCTACCCTTTCAAATTCCTTGAAGATAAATATTCTTGATTTTTATCAAGAGTCTTCTTAGGTGGCTTTGGTCATTTAAGATATAATTAACTATAGGGGCTTGCCCTTCTAGGAAGCATGTCCGAACCCAGCTTAGTATAAACCCTATTTAATCCTTCATATTAAATAG
>NW_018251127.1:21121-24022 GCF_001263595.1 Phalaenopsis equestris | reverse complement strand
GATTTGAGGTACAATGCTCTTTCATTTTAAACTATGAAAAATATGGGGTCAGTTTGATTTCATACTTCAACGTCCTTCCGAAGCGGGCGACGGGATTTTGATTCCAGCGACCGACAGCTTCTTACGGGCAACCCCACAAACCATCCTAGAAAATGATAGTAAAAATCTTATTCCTTCAAGTATTAAACCACCTGAACTTGAATTGAAGATATTACCTGCCCATTTAAAATATGTATTTTTAGGAGAGTCATCTACATTGCCTATTATTATATCTTTTGAGTTAATTAAAATTTAGGAACAAAAGTTGGTAGAGATGTTGAAAAAGTATTAAAAGGCTTTTGAAAAGGCTTTTGGATGGAACTTTTGGATGGAATTTAGCATATATTAAAGGAATTAGTCCTTCAATTTGTATGCACAAAATTTTATTAGATGAACAGTATGAACCTAAAGAGAATCCTCAGAGAAGATTAAACCAAATAATGAAAGATGTTGTTAAAAAAAAGATTTTAAAGTAGTTATATGCTAGAATTATATATCATATTTCAGATAGTGCTTGGGTAAGCTCAATTTACTGTGTTCCGAATAAAGGAGGAGTGACTGTTGAAGGATACGATAAAAATGAATTAATACCAATAAGACAACTAATTGGTTGATGAATTTGCATTGACTATAGAAAACTAAATATGACCACCAGAAAAGATCACTTTCCTTTGCCCTTTCTAGATCAAATGTTGGATAGATTGGCTGGGAACAAATACTATTGCTTTTTAGATAGATATACCGGTTATCACCAAATTCCAATTGCTTCAGAGGATTAAGAGAAATCAACGTTTACAAGCCCATATAAAACATTTGCTTTTCGTAGAATGCATTTTGGACTATGCAATGCACCTGCAACATTTCAAAGATGCATGATTTCAATCTTTAGCAATTTTCTAGAGCACTGAATGGAAGTGTTTATGGATCTTTTTTCTTTATTTGGGACTTCGTTTGAGTTATGTCTTAATAATTTAGAAAAATTACTAGAGATATGTGAAAAAATTAACCTAGCTTTAAATTAGGTAAAATGTCAATTTATGGTTGGAGGAGGTATTGTTCTTGGGCATAGAATTTCTGAAAAAGGCATGGAAGTAGATCTCGCGAAAATCCAAGTTATAAGATTACGTTATTGAAAATTTTCCACCTGCTGCTATGTTCACAGAGGTAAGAAGTCTTTTAGGACATGCTGGTTTTTACAGGCGCTACATAAAAATTTTATCAAAAATAACTAAACCCCTATGCAAACTTTTAGAAAAAAGATACAAAATTTGATTTTAATGAGGAATGAATAACATCATTTAAATTATTAAAGAAACAATTAATCACTACACCTATAATAGTACCGCCTGACTGGGAGAAAACATTTGAAATAATGTGTGATACTAGTGATTTTGCGGTTGTATTAGGAGAAAGGCATGACAAAGTTTTTAAAGTTATATATTATGCTAGTAAAACACTAAATAATGCTCAAATTAATTATACTACTACTAAAAGAGAGTTATTAGCTATTTCTTATGCCTTTGATAAATTTAGATCTTATTTAATTGGAACTAAATGTATAGTGCATATAGCTCATTCTGTGATTAAATACTTGATGCAAAAGAAACATGCTAAACCAAGATTAATTAGATGGATACTTCTATTACAAGAGTTTGATTTTACCGTGGTAGATAGAAAGGGAAATGATAATCAAATAGCTGATCATCTGTCTAGAATAGAAATAAAAAAATTAACTAAATTTGCAAATAAAATTTTAGAAAATTTCCCTGATGAACATTTATATAGTATTGATGAAATGGATGTACCGTGGTATGCTGATATAGTAAACTATATTGTAAGTGACATTCTACCACCTGATATCAAGAATCCACAATTAAAAAAATTTATCTATGATTTGAAGGACTATTTTTGAGATGACCCATATTTATATAAACAATGTAAATATTTAATTATTAGAAGATGTAAGTCTTATGAAGAAACCTAACAGATAATTGAAAGATGCCATGATTCTGAATTTGGAGGACATTTTGGAATAAATAGAGCTACATATAAAATTTTGCAAGCTGGATTTTATTGGTCTACTATTTTTAGAGATGTTAATGAATATATTAAAATATGCGATAGATGTCAACGAGTAGGAAATATTTTCAAAAGAGACGAAATGCCTCTAAATTACACATTAAAAGTTGAAATTTTTGATGTGTGGGGATTAGACTTTATTGGACCATTTATGCCTTCATTTGGAAATTTTTATATATTACTTAATATTGATTATATGTAAAAATATTTTTACAAGATATGGAATGCCGAGAGTAATTATTACTGATGGATGATCTCATTTCAAAAATAAGAGAATCGAAAAATTAATCAAGAAATATGATATAATGTATAGATTCTCTGCTGCTTATCATCCTTAAGCTAGTGGTTTAGCATAAATATCGAATTTTAAAATTAAACACATTTTAGAAAAAGCTGTAAATCCTTATAATTTGGATTGGTCTGCTAGACTATATACTACATTGTGGGCATACATAACTGCTTATAAAACTCCTATTGGAATGTCCCCATATATATTATATATGCTTAAAAATACAAGTATTTAATACTGCTGCTAAAAGATTTAATTCCTCAACAGCTGTACCAAAACTTAATAACAGTTATAGATTCGATAAATATGGATATAATAAATATTCAATAATTATAAAGTCACACTTATCAATGTAAGTATGCGTATCACTCAGATAATATAGGGCTCTAATGGAGGGGCTCTAATGGAGACCACAGTGAGTAATATTAGAACTACAAACTAAGATTTTAGAAAAGCAATACTTTAATCGCAACAACAAAATTCAATTTTTAATC
>NW_018251127.1:19384-20571 GCF_001263595.1 Phalaenopsis equestris | reverse complement strand
TGGCTAGATTGAAAGTAAATTAAGATCGAAGTGAAATGATCATCATAATTTCTTTAACATTTTCATGACCACACCAATTCAAATCACCATTTCACAAATCTCAAGGCAAGGAGAAAGACAGAGAAAACTACTCAGATCTCATGGGAAAAACACAACAAAACTTGGAATTCATATATAAAAGTAAAGTCATACAAACTACAACAATAAATGAACTTATCTCTAATTTCTCCCCAAGAAAACTCCTCAAAGTTCCTCTGAATCTCATCCTTTCATTACAACACACAGAGTTCCTCTTCGAAGTGTCAAAGAGGAAGAAATCTCTCACTTTCCCTCCACTCTTACAAACTGTCGAAGAATTCCTCACACTCTAGTAAATTCTCTATATACTAATGGAACCTCTCTAACCTCCTGGACCTCTAGAGTCTCTCCTGGCTCTCCCAATTTTTGGCCAAAATCTTCTTTTAAAGTAGTGGATGAGCTTTCCCAAAAGTTGCCAAAGCATCCCTTTGAAATTTGTCCTCATCCAATGTCTAGTTGGACATAACCGCCGAGGGCGCCGTCGGTGAACCTTCTTAATGAATTAATTCTGGAGTCTCGGGAAAATCTCACCGTCGGCGGGGTTGATGGTGCCGTCGGCGCCCTAGTTCAATTCTTCACATTTTGGCACTTTTCGCTCCAAATTCGCTCCTTTTTGCATCTTTTTGCTCTAATGACCCTATTTCATCGTTCCTACAACAAAATATCAAAAATACCTTTTCTTTAAAGTATAATATCATCGAAAAAAAAATATGAAATAGGAATGAAAATATCAACATATTATCCTCTGGTCAAAATCTCTTAAACTTAACTATTACTTTTCCTCAAGTAATTTTAGTACTACATAAAAATTATGATCTATTGTAGTAAAGTTTTCATTAAGAAAAGCTATAAGTTTGATTTAAGTAAATACCATAGTGAAAATTTTAGAGAAATTCAAGTAATTAAATTAACTCTGTAGGTACAAGATCATCTAGTCGTCAAGTTTAAGAGTTCTAGTTTTCTATTTATTTTAAGAATGACTATATGTTGTAATATCAAGTCATTTATAATATTCAAATGATAGGAACTTCATGAGAACACTACTAGTAAAGATGCTAATCCATAAATATAAGTTCAGGAATGTACTTAGGTTTTCCCTTTAGGTAGGT
>NW_018251127.1:16773-19013 GCF_001263595.1 Phalaenopsis equestris | reverse complement strand
AAAATATAGTTACCTGAATTAAATTCACTACATAAAATCATATAAATAATTTTTGAAAATATTGAAATAGAGGACATTTAACAGTTAATCTTTTTCATCCCTCCCCCAAACTTAAACTTTTAAATATGAAATAATACAAGTGGAAAGAAAAAAACTATAATTATAAATCATACCTTAGTATTGTAGGCATTTTCTTCATTCTGAAATTTTTGCAGGCCTTCTCAAAATTTTTACTTCACTTGGTCTGTAACATTAGGAGCTTTCTACACATATAAATCATTAGAGAAATTTCTGGGTAATGAAATTTTGAAATAAGTATAAAACTAAAATATTAAACAAGCACAATATTTCAAAACACAACCACAACACTACACAAAACAATTACAATTAAAATGTGAAAAAAAAAATCACAATACATTACAAAATACTACTCAACATCTATTATACTACACATGCAAATGTAAATATAACACTAACTTTATAACAAAAATTAAAAATCATCCAAGTATAACATAATAATAAAAATGAAAGTCTAAATACACATAAACATCCATTTCTATTATAAAAGATCACAGAAATAAAAATACAAATACAAGTACATCAATTACATTCAAATATCAAAATCCTAAACTATGTCTTCATCTCCTTGATCAGCAGGTAAATCAGGCTGATACTGAGTATATCGGGGGAACTCAGGGAAAATAACATTAGGCTTACCTCTGTAGTGTCGGGCCTGAGCTTCGTAGTAAGCTACCTCAAAATTTGAATGCCTCTGTAGGTACTTGCTACCATAATCATGTCGACATTCTAAACCTCCAATCCTTTCATTTATTAATTCTATACTCTTCCGCTGCGAGGTCAACTCATTTATCAAGTCATTTAGATTAGGGAAACTAGAAGGTGGAGGGTCATAACTTATAGAGGGGACATCTCTACTAGTAGATGGTTCTTGACTCCTACTTTCAGTTCTCCATTTCTCATGGGATTTATAAGTTTTTAATTTATCCTTACTAATGGGTTTCATAGGGTGAACCCATTCTTCATCTCCAGTTTCCACTACAGAAAGTTGGCAAAGTGCATAAATAAGGCCGAGATGTCCTAGACCTCCACTTGTCTGACTTCTTGCCGTAGTCAGAATATTCTTAAAAATAATTCTCCCCACATTTATAGTTATATTATTCTGAATACAAAAATTCAGAATAGCTCTATCTCTAGATACCTTACTATGGTGATAAGTCGACAATAGAGTAGAAGAAATAAAATAGTGCTACGCCTTAGAGGTGGCATTCAGCATGGAAGCAGAAAAATGTACCCGTTCTCGTTGTTTAATCGTCCACGTTCCTTTCCCATCAATTAGAAAGTTGATCACATCATTCAGGGGGCCTTCCATTGTACTGAAGGATTCATAGTGGCAGCTATAAGAGTCTGGGACTTCGTAATAGTAGATTAGAATTTGACTAAGGACCTCTTACCTTGCTTCCCTGTGGGATCGATAAACGGGACTCCACTAGAGCCCTGTATTACTTGAGCGATACATATACTTGCGTTTGAAATTGTGACTTTACAAAATTATTATAAATATATAAATATGGGTTCATAAATTCATGCATATTAAAAGTTTCATCAAGTTTTTGGTGCCGTTGCAGGGGATTTAAATCTTATAGCAGCAGTGTCAAATTCTTTTATTTTTAAGCATACATAAAGTCACTGTCAAGTTTTTTGCGCCGTTGCCGGGGAAGCTTCGATAAGAACTTTAGGAGAATTTTAGTTGAAGTACTTAGGCTTAGACTTGGAAAACTGTAGTGTCGTAAAAATTGTTTTGTGTGAAAAGTATTTTTATATGAAAAAGTGTTGAGGAAAAAAAATTGTTTTATGATAAATAAAGTATCCGTGAAAATGTTTTGTTGTGTTGAATATATTTCATCTGTTATTTGTTTAATTATTATTGTATTGTTTGTTGTGTTGCGTATGCATAACAATGGATCTGCATGACTTATGTCTTATGATCCCGAGTTTGAAAAAAAGAAAAAAAATAAAAATATAAAGAAGACACGAAAAACTAGAAATGGAAATTGAAAACTTTCAAGATAATAACTTGGAAAATCATCATACTTCATTGAGGGATTACGTAAATCCTACGAAAGATGAAATTCACTCAAGTATACAAAACCCTGTCGTAGAAGCTGACTCGTTTGAAATAAATCGTGAGATTATCCAACTGGTGCAGAACAATCAGTTTG
>NW_018251127.1:15661-16464 GCF_001263595.1 Phalaenopsis equestris | reverse complement strand
TGGTGGATCATCAATGTCAAAACCATTTGATGAAGCGTATGCGTTAATTGAAAATATGGCTGCAAACGAATTTCAATGGCCCTCTACAAGGGTAAATCCTAAAAAAGTAACCAATGTTCATGATTCAGATGAGATTTCAATTCTTACATCTCAAGTTGCTGCAATATCAAAGAAGTTGGACCAATTTGGAATGAACCAAACTCAATTTACTCCAGTAAGTGAGGAAAGTTCATTAGGGCATATGATTGATTCTAACTTATCATATGAGACTTTAAATACCATAAACAACCCGTACTCTAACTTTTACAACCCAGGTTGGGAGAACCATCCTAATTTTAACTGGAATCATACTAATGATAGTGGAAACCAAAAATGGGAAAATAATCATGCAAAACATAATGGGAATAATCAGAGGAACACAAACTATAGACCTTCATATCCACCGGACTCTAAAAATGATCAACAATTTGAGAATAAGAAGATGTCTATGGAAGAAGTGGTATTGTAAATGAGAAACCAGTTGCAAAGTCAAAATGCTGCGATTAGAAACATAGAGAATCAACTGGAACAAATTGCTAGTTCACTTAGCAATAGACCCCAAGGAACACTTCCTAGCAACATTGAGATCAAACCTAAAGAGAACACTAATGAAAAAGTAAAAGCTGTCCAATTAAAAAGTTGAGGAGAGATAGAGGATGTAGTTAGAAAAGAGAAAAATATTGTGAGAGAAACAAAGGAAACTAAAAGACCTGAAGAACATGTTTCTAAGGATCTGGAAAAATTAATATCTCCAACTAAAATCA
>NW_018251127.1:14467-15139 GCF_001263595.1 Phalaenopsis equestris | reverse complement strand
CTGATCGATCTATCATTTATCCAAAAGGGATTATAGAAGATGTGCTTGTTAAAGTGGATAAATTTATCTTTCCCCTGGACTTTATTGTATTAGATATGGAGGAAGATAAAGAATATCCCATTATTTTGGGGAGACCTTTTCTTATTACTGGACAAGCTATGATAGATGTGCAAAAAGGAAAGTTAACTATGAATATTAATGACCATGAAACCACTTTTGATGTTTTAAAGGCTATGAAATATCCAGTTGATTTTCTAAGTAAAAACTATTTCTAAAAAAGTTTTAAGAGTAAGTTAACAGATGAGATCGAAATGGGCTTTCACGAGGAGTCTAAAATGTTGTTTAAAGAAGACTGTATGTATGTTCACGAAAGGTGTGAAATGATGGACATTACCAAAAATAGTAAACCTTTAATTCCATTTGTTGAAAAATCTCATGAATTTAAAATGAATTTACCTCACACAATTTTAAAGCTTACCAATTTAGGAAATTCATCTACACCACCAGTCTTTATATCTTTAGAATTGATTCAATCACAAGATGAACCTGAAGTAAATGATGAAATCAGTAAAAGATCTCCTATGAAAGAGTTATTCAAAGTCACTGAATGACATATTCCGTGGTATACAAACAAAATGAATGAGATTCTGATGCTGGGGCAGATTATTAATG
>NW_018251127.1:11861-14183 GCF_001263595.1 Phalaenopsis equestris | reverse complement strand
GGAGATCATGAAGTATCATATAAAGATCTATTTCTTATAAATTTCAAGGATGATATTAATATGCAAATTGAGAAAATTACTAGAAGAATATTGGATCTAGAAAGAAATATGAGGAACAAGGATATGAATCAATATGAAAAGGAAGAGCTGAAAGAAAAATTTAAATTCGAGGACTTTGTAGGAATCCCTGGATCTGGAAAAAATTGAGCTATTGATCAAGGATTACTTAATTGAAATTTGATTTAGGTGGAATCATTTATCGGGCTAGCAACGTTGAATCAAGGGCTTTATGAGAGGCAACCCATAGTTATCTGTGTGGTTTGATTTAGTATGCTTAAGAGTCATTGCTTAAGAGTCATGATTTGCTTAAGAGTCATGATTTTTAGTGTTGTATTGTAGTTGCTTTAGTGTGGATTAATCAATTTGCTTGACGTTTGTTAGATGTTTGGATTGTAAGTGGTTTGACTTACTTTTTGTGTGTCATGAGGGTGATGATTCCTTAAATTCTTATTATGGTTAGACTTGTATGTTCTCTTGTAGTAGTTAGATTGACGAGTCCACTACAACTCGGGTCTCACCCGAACTTGAGTTTTATAAGAGACATTATGAATTTTAACAGTGATAGTTCCATCTCATATTTGTTACTTCTTTTCTGGAACTTTATTATCATTTGATAGGAGTCGCAAACCTATTAGATGAGTAACTTGTGGATGATCTTACACTATCCTTATAACTGCTAGAGGTGTTTAATTATTGGGATATGGTGATATCAGGTGTTGGTGCTGTAGAACTAATATATCAAGGATAATCTTATCTTTGGGATTAGAATCTATAAAATCATTTATAAGCACCCAATATATTTGTGTAGGGATTTCGTTAGAAATTGGAAGTAAGTTAGTGAGATGGGATGAGTTGGAGGAAGAATTGACCTCATTTATCTTGTTTGTGTGTTTGTGTTTGTGTTACAATTTATAAGACTTGACGACCATTTTTATATTCCAATGCTGATCCATGTTATGCTAGTTAGAAGTTTGTTTTTAATTTCATTCTAGCATGTTTACTTTAGATTTAATTTCTACTACATGTTTTCTATCCTAAAAAATAATTGTAGATGTTTTTGATAGAAATTTGTGGTAGATAGAATTTCTAAACTGTTTTTCTTCCTACTTATATTTTCTGCACTAAATGTTATACATGGTAAAAATCAAGTTTGGGGGTAGGGAGAAAAATGAAATTTTACAGTGAATCTGCTTCATTTTAGTTTAATATTATTGCATGCATGTTTTAGGCTAGATTTACTTTCTTATGTTGCAATTCTATCCTGATTATTGATGTATATAAATTTGGTAGGATGTTGCAGTAGCTAGTAAATTTAATTACTTTTCCTTTCTGCTACATTTTATGGAATTAGATTGTAAAATATTTAAAAATTTTAGCTAGTAGTTTTGTACTTATTACAAAATTTCATTACCCAACAAATTCTCTATTGATTTATATGTATAGAAAGCTTATAATGTTACAGACCAAGTGAAGAGTTGAAGTAAAATTTTGAGAAGGAACTGCATAAATTCCAGAATGATGAAAATGCCTAAAGTATTAAGGTATGATTTATATTTAGAATTTTTATTTCCACTATATCATTCCATATTGAAAAATTTAAGTTTGGGGGAGGGAAGAAAAAGATTAACTATTAGATGTTCTCAATTTAAATATTTTTAAAAATTATTAATATGATTTTATGTGGTAAATTTAATTCAGATAACTATGTTTTGTAGATATTTAAGTATTATGGTAGATTTAAAGGAATATTTTTGTAATAAAAATTGATTTTGTAGATTAAGATATTTAGTATAAGAGAATAAGATTATAATTAACTATTTAAAGTAAAGGAAACTATATTTTGAAGTATTAAAATCTTGAAAATTCATTTGACAAGATAAGATTGGGGTGCAATGATGTAAAAACTAAGAATAATTTACAAGGTAAAGGAATGCTTTGAGTTTCAAATTTGGGAAAGAAAGGTGATGTTCAAAATCATTAAAGGCTATCCAGATATAGTAATCCTCATTAAAAAAAAGGAAAAAGAAAGGATTGACAACAGTCCCTGAAAAGAAAAGAAAAATATATAAGATTAAAAGCAATCCAAATAAAAAAAGAAAAGAAAAGAAAGAAAAAAAAAATATATATATATATAAAATTGAGGAGAAGCTTGAGGAGATGCCTAATCAAAAATTGGCTTCACTGGACCTACCTAAAGGGAAAACCTAAATACTTTCCTGAACTTATATTTATGGATTAACATCTTTTACTAATAGTGTTCTC
>NW_018251127.1:10906-11525 GCF_001263595.1 Phalaenopsis equestris | reverse complement strand
TGGAGCAAAAACGAGCAAGAAATGAAATTTTGCCCTGTCACCTTTCGATAAGTCTTTCGATGCTTAATCTCTTTTACACTTCTTGCATATTTTTGAATGAGATTACACTTTAAATGAAGTTTTTTTTCATGCTTATTTTATAGGGCTATCTGTTAGGAACACAACGCAACTGAAATGGGGCGAATCAGAGCTAAAATGGAGCCAAACGGAGCGAAACGGTGGAGCTGCACAGTCTGCTCGCCGAAGACGAGATTTACCCGAGAAGACCGAAAAATCAAAGAAATGTTCGCCGACAGCGCCCTTGATCCCACTGATGGCGGCCAAGACGACTTGGACCGACTTTTGGCGGTTATGGTCCGAAATTCAAAGTATTTGCACTCTTTTTGAAAGGACTCTTATGACAACTCTTCAAATTTCATCCCTACACTTTAAAAAAATTAATTTAGGTTAGAAAAAGTGGGTTTTTTGTGAGAGGAATGTTAGGAAAAGTGGTTAGGAAAAGTGTGGAGAAAGCAATAGGAGTAGAAATGTAGATTTCTACCCTTTTGGAGAGATTGGAGAGGAGATTTTGAGAGAATTTGTAAGGATATGTTCTAGCATTGAGAGAATTTGTAAGGAT
>NW_018251127.1:7454-10851 GCF_001263595.1 Phalaenopsis equestris | reverse complement strand
TGTATGGATCAGAGATTTTCTTTGTGGGAGAGATTTTCTTCTTTCTTTCAAAGGGAAAAAGCTATGTATTGTGTTCTGCATTATCTTATGATTTTGTAAACACTTATCTAGTGGATTTGCTTGGTTGAAATGAAGTTTTTAGTTGTGTTTTGTTCGTGCTTTTTGATGTGTTTCTCTTACTCTCTCTTCTTGTTTGGAAATAATGATATGGGAAGATTATGTCGTTGTTTTCATTTTACTTATCTTTTTAATGAGTAGAATTTATGTTTAGGATTTTGTGATTCATGTTAGAAGCGGATTTAATTATCAATGTGATGGTTTTTACTTGCACTTTATTTACATTACAATAAAGGCCTGTGGTAGTGTTAAAATTCATTGTACTTGCATTAAGACCCGAAAGGGCTGTGTAATTCTCAACAAAGTAGAACCATATTCAGATTCCATGGATGGTTAATTTCATGGGAGTTGAATGCAAATAAATAGGGAAAAATACTTTGATGGGCATAGAATTGGAGATTTTAGGGTGACAGACTAAAATTCCCAATTCGGTCCTATTGTTTGAGTACTGAAGCAGAGATGTTAGCCCTCAGGCAAGGGGAACATGGGAGCTTCGAAGTGAGAGTCGGTGTCCTCCCAGCCTAGCCACGGATTCAATAAACAAGCATAGTATTAGTCAATGTTCTTTATGCCTCGACCAAAGGGTAAAGAATAGGATTGCTCCTATTTGACACATACAATATTTAATGCATCTCATTCCTTTACATTGTCCAATTCATTACATAAGAACAGTAGTTTTTAACATCTTTAAATTCCCCAAACTAATTCATCTAGAAAGGGTTATCTTTAGAATTAATATTTACATTTATGAATAGTTACTATCCTTTCATTTAACATTCGCATTTAGAAGTAGTTGCTAGATGAACCACCATTTTAATTGACATTCCAAACTACAGACTAATAGTAGTAGACTGAAATTTGACCAAGGATATCTTTCCTCCCTTCCTCGTGGGATCGATATTTGGGGCATAATCAGAAAGTCCTATATTACTTGAAGAGATACGTGCACTTGTGTAGAACCCATAATGTGTGAACTATTTGCTATATTTTATAATATTTCAATTTTGTATATTAGCTGCTAAATATAAATTTGGTCAAGTTTTTGACCATCTCTTGAAAACTATATTACTGCGTAATTACAAGTTAGGTCAAGTTTTTGGTACCGTCTCAGGGGAATTGAATTAATATAAAACACGCAGAAAAACAACACACACTAGGGGCGCATTAAGTTTTTGGCGCCGTTGCCGGGGAAGCTTCGGTAAGAACTTTAGGATAATTTTAGTTAAAGTAATTAGACTTAGACTTGGAAAACTGTAGTGTCGTAAAAACTATTTTTGTGTGTAAAGTTTTTTTTTGTATGAAAAATTATTGTGAAAAAATAGTTTGTGTGAAAAATAAGGTGTTTGTGAAAATATTTTATTGTGTTGAATATATCTTTTGTTTTATTTGTTTAATTGTTAATGTATTGTTTGTTGTGTTGCGTATGCAAAATAAAGGATCTACAGGACTTGTGCCTTATGATCTTGAGTTAGAAAAAAGAAAAAAAATCAAAAAATAGAAAGAACTTGAAGAACTAGAAATGGAAATGGAAAACATTCAAAATAATAACATGAAAAATCATCATAAATCTTTGAGGGATTATATAAATCCTACGACAGATGAAATTTACTCAACTATACAAACCCCTGTCATAGAAGCTGACTCATTTTAAATAAATCCATATATTATCCAACTGGTGCAGAACAACCAGATTGGGGGAACTTCTTTGGAGGATCCCTATTTACACTTATTTAGTTTTCTGGAACTTTGTGCTAAATTTCGTTATAATGACATGTCAGACGATGCTGTTAGACTAAGGCTTTTTCCTTTCTCACTAAAGGATAAGACTAAAATGTGGTTATACTCATTAGCACCTGACTCTATTAAAAATTGGGATGAGTTAACTCATAAATTCCTAGCTAAGTATTTTCCACCTTCATGGACTACTAAACTTAGAAACAATATTATCTCATTTTGTCAGTATGAAGGGGAATCAATATAGGAAGCTTAGGAAAGATTTAATGAACTAAGAAAGTTTCCACATCATGCTCTGCTCGATTGGTTAATCATTCAAACTGTTTACAATAGGTTAGTAGAATCCCTTAGGTTTACAATTGACGCTGCCGCTGGTGGATCATTAATGTCAAAACCATTTAATAAAGCATATGCGTTAATTGAAGAAATGACTAAAAATGAATTTCAATGGCCCTCTACAAGGGTAAAGCCTAAAATTGTAGCTAGTGTTCATGATACATATGCGATTGTAATTCTTGCATCTCCGGTTCCTGCAATATCAAGAAAGTTGGACCAATTTGGAATGAATTAAATAAATATTTTTGTAATGAAAATTAATTTTGTAACTTAAGATATTTAGTATAAGAGAATAAGATTATAGTTAACTATTTAAAGTAAAGGAAACTATATTTTGAAGTATTAAGAATTTGGAAATTCATTTGAAAAGAAAAGATTGGGGCTCAATGATGTAAAAACTATGAAATATTTATAAGGTAGAAGAATGCTTTGGGTGTCAAATTTAGGGATAGAAAGGTGATGTTCAAAATCATTAAAGACTATCCAGATATAGTAATCCTCACCTGAAATAGAAAAAGAAAGGATTGACAACTATCCTTGAAATGAAAAGAAAAATATATAGGATTGAAAGCAATCCAAATGAAAAAGAGAAAAGAAAGAAATAAAATATAAAGGTGAGGAGATGCTTGAGGATATGCCTAATAAAAAATTGGCTTCACTAGACCTACCTAAAGGGAAAACTTAAATACCTTTATGAGCTTGTATTTATGGAATAGTTCTTTTACTAGTAGTGTTCTCATGAAATTCCTATCATATAAATATTCTAAGTGACTTAATATTGCAACATATAGTCATTCTTGAAATGAATAGAAGACTAGAATTCTTAAACTTGAAGACTAGATAATCTTGTGGCTACAGAGTTAATTCAATTACTTGAACTTTTTCTGAAAATCTCACTATGATATTTATCAAAATCAAACTTTTAGTATTTCTGAATTAAAACTTTACCACAATAGATCATAACTTTTATGTAGTACTAAAATTACTTGAGGACAATTAATAGTTAAGTTTGGGGGATTTTGACCAGAGGAAAATATGTTGAGATTTTCATACCTATTTTAAACTATTTTTAATGATATTACACTTTAAAGAAAGGTTTTTTTGATGTTTTGTTGCAGGAATGATGAAATAGGGTCATTGGAGCAAAAAGATGCAAAAAGGAGCGAATTTGGAGCGAAAAGGACCAAAATGTGAAGAATTGAACTAGGGC
>NW_018251127.1:4964-6425 GCF_001263595.1 Phalaenopsis equestris | reverse complement strand
TAGGACTCCATTAGAGCCCTATATTATTTGAGCGATACATATTCTTGCGTTGATAATTGTGACTTTACAATTATTGAATATTTATTACATCCATGTTTATCGAATCTATAATTGTTATTAAGTTTTGGTACAGTTGCTGAGGAATTAAATCATTTTGCAGCAGTATTAAATACTTATATTTTTAAGCATATATAAAGTCGCAGTCAAGTTTTTGGCGCTATTGAGATATTATTAATTGCATTAAGACATTTTGTACTTCCTTCTCCAATTTCTTGATTCTGCGCAGGATCACCAGAGTATTATCAAGAATTAAGGGTTGAACTGACAGTGAATTCTGGGATGATTGATCTACTATAATGGCCATGTTATTTTCATGTTCAAAAGCTGGGAATCTTTCAGTTGGGTCCGAAGGCTTCCAAGGTAGAACTAACTTTTCCCAATTTTTGTGGGACACTTGGAACTGACTGCAAAGTGAGAAAATTTTGGAAGGGTTTCCAAGCCCATAAGTTGATCCATGAACGATTAGGCCCAAAATCGACTTCACAATTATTGATTCAATATCGATCGACAGTCCCCTTTGGATGCAGTAATTCAAAATAGTACTTTCTTTAGAAACTTTACCGATCTTCATTGTCGGTAATAGTTTCACAGAAATGAAAAAGTGTCAGTGTTTTGAAACGGGATTTAGGAGTGTCGCAGAAAAACTAACAAACCCATTCTCTCTCATTTCCCAGTCGTCAGTTTCGTCCGTTAAATACTGGTAAATTTCATTCATGTGGTTTCTTATTGGGACAAAGTTAGAATAGTGGCAGACAGGAATGTTCTCGATCATGTATAATTCATTGATCCAGATCCGTATAATTCATTGATCCATGTAGGAGTGAAAGTGATCCATCTACCTCACACATAAACGACTCCCTAGTTGATTTCATGCAAATTTAACATAAAATTCCCTTACAACAGGAACAACCACGGCGAAGCAACAACCCCAGCGACGGTAGTATCACAACACTTCCCATCTTTGCCACACACTATCATATCTTCAATTGCCATCGAGGGATTATTCAATCCGTGATTTACAAATCCTCGTTCCTTGATCAATCTTTTCTTCGTCGGTAACTTGATGAAGATTCGCTGCGCTTCAACACTATAAAACTTTCGCCGATTGAAAACTTGCATTCTGGGATTATCAGGGGATTTGGAAGCCATAGGAATAAATTTGGTGGAGTTTCACTTCAGTTTTTGGGGAAATATGACTTAAGAATCAAATTTGGAAGTTTAAAAGGGTAACTCCTGCATAAAAACCCCCCCCCAAAAACCCGCCAAAAATCGCCATTCAAACTCCAAAAACCGCCATCTCGCCGGTCTCACCGTCAGCGTAGTTGATGGCACTTGTGGGGAGCCTCTCTTTTTATTTTTCCTGGACTCTCGGAAAAAACCCGCCGTCGGCGGAGTCAAGGG
>NW_018251127.1:0-1055 GCF_001263595.1 Phalaenopsis equestris | reverse complement strand
GGGCTTGCCCTTATAGGAAGCATGTCCGAACCCAGCTTAATATAAAACCTATTTAATCCTTTATATTAAATAGGGGAACTTGTCGGCAAATACAAAGGTTTCACAGACCAAATGGACGTCATACTTTCCTTAGTTTGTTTGATCGAGCCTCATCCTCAAGTCATGTGTTTATCCTTAAGGATAGATACATGATTTGAGGTACAATGCCCTTTCATTTTAAACTATGAAAATATGAGGTCATTCTGATTTCATACTTCAATGTCCTTCCGAAGCAGGCGACGGGGCGGCGGGTTTTCGATCCCGGCCCCCGACAGCTTCTTACGGGCAACCCCACAAACCAAACAACTAACCCGAGATAACGCCGAGAGATTTTGGCGACTCCGCTGGGGACACACTTATCTCTCCATACAAATCAAGAAATATTATCTTCACACATTGGTAATATGTCCATGTCCCTCTTGGACCAAATTACCCTTCTTCCGTTGGCATACTTTACCCATTTCTGTCTTGAGAAAGTAAAACTAACTCCTTGGACTTCAGGACTAGCTATTCAACCATCTTTGAACAGAGGGGTTTAGAGGCCATTAAGGAGTCTTTAAATTTTCATGTGCGGCCAGACCCCAATAGGTGTGTCGGTGGATTGGTTCCGCCTGGGCGTTGTGCGTTGTAAAGTTCATCCTGCACTGGGTCCTAAACCTTACATTTCTTCGTCTCCTTCGAGTTGGAGTTTGCTTTTCTGTGAATCAAGCCATGTTGTTGCACCTCTTCACACTTATTCAATTTGCTAATTGCAACTATTCGATGCTTTAATCAGAAGTCAATAACAAATT
The DNA here is from genome assembly GCF_001263595.1 of Phalaenopsis equestris. Taxonomy (NCBI): domain Eukaryota; kingdom Viridiplantae; phylum Streptophyta; class Magnoliopsida; order Asparagales; family Orchidaceae; genus Phalaenopsis; species Phalaenopsis equestris. Next base: position 225 of record NW_018251127.1, on the reverse strand, counting down.
TAAAAAATAAAATAAATAAAGAATGCCCAGTTTATAAGACACGTACGTCAATTTGAGTACTCCTGTCGAAGCTGCAAGGCACGGACATCGCTGACTTTCAAAAATTGTTCAAATGACAGGAACAATGTCTTCGCCAAAGTTGATATTTTCTTTTGCCTCCGGATTGGAGTTCGCTGTCAATAAAGATGAGCTGCCTGACCTGGCAGTTATTAAGTTTGGACAAGG
>NW_018251126.1:35637-36701 GCF_001263595.1 Phalaenopsis equestris | reverse complement strand
AGGACCCAGACGGGGACGATGAACGGATGCCGTCCATTCGCGCGTGTATCGATCGGACGGTCCTGATCGCGTCGGATAGAGATCCTGTATACACACAGCGCGCTGAGTCTGTGCTGACACGTATGGCGGGGGCAAACTAGAGCGCGACATGTGGCATTTTCGGAACCGCCCATGATCCAGTCAGCGCGTGGGTTTAAGTAGAAAATTATGGGATTTAAAAAATTTAGAAAATACCCCTAAACTTCAAAAATTCATAACTTTTCATAGAAAAATCATAAAAATAAAATAAAATAACCCTCTTGCTCAGTGAATAGAGGAGAATCATGTGAATTAAATTTCATTCTTATTTGATGCATATTTAGTTTTATAAAAATCAATTAGTGTTAGATGTTTTTGAACTCTCCATTCCTATTGACTCATCACCTTGACCCCAATTTTTTATATATTGTAGCCTCTATTTAAAGAAACAATTTGAGTATTTTTTTCAAAAATAGAGGAGATTTCTAGACAGAGATCTTAATTTTCTAACTTTTCATCCATTTTCCATTCAAATAATTATGGAAATTTATATATTTCTTAGAAAATTCTAGAAAAATTCATGTAAGTTTCCTATGACTAGAGTAGTCTTAGAAAATAATTTCATAATGAAATAATTTTATAGTTTTTAAGAATCAAAATATTACTGTTTTGAGCAAACCCTACTTTGCTTAAAATATTTAATTTGGAGTACATAGAGATCAAAATCACTTGATGTTTGTTCTCCACTGTGGCTCATGAGTCAGAGAACTCACCATAAAAATTTAAAGTCATTTGGAGACCATTTAATATTTTTAATTGATTTTTAAAAGTGACCATCAAATTTGAAACTTAAATGATTTTTAAAAATCAAAATATAGCTCCAAAAATCATGAAACTTAGTTTTTTGAGTTCTCTAATATCAGGGGGATTTAATAAAAACAAAAATATATTTAAAATAAAAACTTGATTTTTAGGTTATTTTTAATTATTTTTAATAATTAAAAAATAATAAAAAAATCATAAAATACTAAACTCATGGAAATGTT
>NW_018251126.1:8217-33169 GCF_001263595.1 Phalaenopsis equestris | reverse complement strand
GCCCTTATAGGAAGCTTTTCCTGAACCCAACATAATATAAACCCTATTTAATTCCTTATATTAAGTAGGGGAACTTGTCGGCCAATACATTGGTTTCGCAGACCAAACGGATGTCATAACTTTCTTTAATTTATTTGATCGAGCCTCACCCTCAACTCTTATGTTCGTCACTTGTGTTCATCCTTTGGGATAGATACAGGATTTGAGGTAAAGCGCTCTTTCATTTAAATTATGAAAATTTTGGGGTCAGTTTGACTTCATCTTTTTCAAAACTAAAATTTTTTTAAAAAAATGTCCTTTCGAAGCGAGCAACGGGATTTCAATTCCGATGACCGACAGCTTCTTACGGGCAAACCCCACACCAAAAATAGTGCCGACAAGGCTGAAACAGAGTTGCAGGATATGGAGGAGGAGCACAACAAAGGAAATACCGATGATACTGCTCTTTTAGAGGCCAATGAGAAAGTGCTGGCTGACGTAAATTTGCAAGACCATTTCCTCAAGCAAAAAGCTGCCAAAACTAAATTCCCTGAAGAGGATAGAAACACAAAATTTTATCATGCTTGCATTAATTACCAGAGAAAGTGCAACACTATTCATTGTATTAATGACCAGAATGGAACTTTGCTCAGGAAGGAGGAGGAGATTGCTGAAAGTGTTGTGTTGTACTGCCAAAACCTCATGAAAGATAATAATACCGATAGATGCCACATAGATAAACATATGTTTTATGAAAGCAAACATTACACTGCCAATTTAAAGCTGAAAAAAATACCTGAGGAGGAGAAGATTAAAAGAGCTTTGCAGTCCATTAATAGTAGTAAATCAGCTAGTCCTGATGGATTTACTGCAGACTTCTACCAAAAAGCATGGGGGGAAATTAAGGTTGAGGTTATTATTCAAGCTCAAGCTATTCAACATTTTTTCAAAGGTCACTCTCTCCCTAACTATTTCAGTGCTTCCTCAATTGTTTTCATTCCTAAGAATTCTATTAAAAACTATTGGAGCCAGTTCAGAACTCTGAGCCTTACAAATGTAATCAGAAAAATTTTCAGTAAAATTCTGGTGAGCAGACTTCAACCAGTTCTATCTCAGCTAATTAACACTAATCAAGCAGCTTTTGTGAAAGGGAGAAGTATAGGGGACCAAATTTTTTTAGCTCAAGAATTATTACAAGACTTGGAGAGACCCTGCAGAGGAGGAAATGTGATCTATAAACTGGATTTGAATAAGGCTTATGATATGGTGAACTGGGATTTTGTTATGGAATGTTTAGAGGCTAGAGGATTCTCTGTGGAGTTTTGCCAGACCATTAGAAGATGGCTAGAGGCTAATGCCAATTCAATTTTGATAAATGGGAAAGCACATGGTTTTTTCAAAGCAAATAGAGGACTTAAACAAGGAGACCCTCTTTCCCCAACTATTTTTATTCTGGTCTTAGATTTTCTATCAAGACTCATTGATGGCTAGAAGAAAAAGAAAAGTTTCAATGTCTATTTTAACAGAGCTAAGATGGATATCAGTCGCCTTATTTATGCTGATGATATTCTCATTTTCATAAGCGCAACCAAGGCTCCAGCTAGATACCTTGATGAGTGCTTGAACAGATTTTAACAGGTATCTGGGCTAAAAGTTAATAAGGAAAAGTGTCAGATCCTTGCAAGCAAGAGAGTTCCTGTTTCAATCAGGCAGTGGATGTCAAACTTTACTTGTTTTTCTTCCATGAGCATTCCTTTTAAATATCTGGGCACCCCAATTGTTAGAGGTAAAATCAAACAGACCCAGTTTGATGAGGTTATAGACAAAATCAATTCTACCCTTCAGGGGTGGTCAAACACTTACTTATCTCATGGTGGAAGGATCACCCTTCTTAAGAGCATCCTCAAATCTATACCCCTCTATACCCTCTAAGTGGCTAACATGAAAAGAAGCACCACTTTGATGCTGGAGAGAACTTTTAATGAATTACTTTGGGCTGGCAACAGGAAACAAGTGATTTGGGCTAGTTGGCAAAGAGTGGCCAAACCTTATGAAGCTGGAGGTTTGGGTTTTAAAGGCCTATCATATGCAACAAATCAACAACATGTGTAAACTCTGGATCAGATTTAGACAAAATGAAAGCCTTTGGGCGAACTACATGATGGTCAAATACTGTAAAAATGATCACCCTGGAGTTACTAAGAAAGTTGGAGACTCCAAGATTTGGACCCATATGCTCAAGGAAAGAGAGGAGATTGATAAATTTCTTATTTGGAAGCTGGGACATGGAGAGATCAACTTCTGGAAGGACAAATGGTGCCCTGCTGATCAATTGGAGCCACTGTAGAATGAAAAAGAAGAGGATTTGCTTGTTAAAGACTGTTGGAATGGAAATGAGTGGTGTGAGGATGGCTTGAACAAAATTCTGAAAGATTTAGCTACTAGAAGTCTTTCTAAAATCCAATTTGAAAGAAATAGAAAAGACCAGATTCAACTCATTAACTGGACCAAATCCAGCATTTCAAAGGACATCCAGAATAGCCTTTTCAGATGGAAAGAATGCCAGTGGAATATTAGCATTTGCCAAAAATTCTTAACTCCTTCTATGTTGTTCTTTTGGAGAGTGGTGCTAAATGACTTAATTCCAACTGATGACATTTTGAAGCTGAGAAGGTTGAAAGGCCTCTCAAGATGTCACCTCTGCAATAATAATCAAGAATCCAGTGATCATCTCTTCTTCATATGCAAATTTACTAGGGAGGTTTGGAAAAATTTGAACTCTAACATTAACCTGAACCTGATGAATGTGGGCTGGGGTAACTTAAAAGACAGTTTAAAAGACTGGCAGGCAATTAATCTAATATCCCTTCCCTTCATTATTTCATGGTTTCTTGCATGGTTTCTTTGGAATGCTAGGAACAAAGTGAAGCATGAGGACATTGCTACTACTACTGATTCTGTGGTGGCTAACTGTCAGGCCTACTTACATAAGCTGATTAATCAGAAGAAGTTCCCTAAGATTTTGAATGATATGTCCAATATTGAACTCAAACACCCTAAGGTTATTAAGGTTAGATGGGAGAGGCCTCCTCATCCATTCATTAAAATAAACACTAATGGAAGCTTCACCAATAAGAAAGCTGGTATTGGAGGTATCTTCAGAGATCACACTAGTAAAGTTTTGCTTTATTTCAAGGCCCCTACATTGCTGAAGATGCCCTGGAAACAGACGCTACTGCTCTTTACTGGGCCCTTAAATTTTCTATGGAAGTTAAGTGGAATTGTATTATTGCTGAAGTCGATTCTTCCCATCTGGTGGAGCTAATCACTGCCACCTCTCCCCCCCCCCCCCCCTCGCAACCAACAACCGGCACACCCACAGAGATCAAGATACAAATCTCTTTTATTTACAGAGAAGCCAACAAGCCTGCCAACTTCCTGGCTTTGGAGGGTTCAAACTTGAATCATGCAGTGGTCTCCACTACCCCTCCTCTCTCTCTATTATTGTTACTACAAGTGGATAAACTTCCAATACCTTACCTTAGAGTACAGAACTGAAGACTTGGTCTCTTCTTTTTCATATCCACCTTTGTGGATAACTGCTGCTATCCACTTTCTATTTTCTGTTTGTCTGTTGTGTTTCTTGGTGTTATATTGTATCTTATATATATATATTCAGTCTTATTTTGGTTCTCTCCCTTCTACTAGAGTTGAGTCTGCTTGTGGATGGGTCACCCTTATTAGTGAGTTATGTGAGTCATTTTGGATTTAGATAGGGGAGCCTTTCCATTTATTGTAATTGCTTTATTTGAATCAACATGAAAGGATCCGAATAATGCTCCTTTTACCAATATATATATATATATATAAGGGTGAAAGAGATTCATTCAAAATCAAAAAAAGAGTCACAGATTACAAAGTTCTGCAGAATGGCAAACTAATAAGGTCTCCCTTAAGAAGGAAAAAAATGGGAGAGGGAACATCCTTGGTGACGTTGGGGCCATCAGCCCCAACACCAGCATGTGCAAGCCAGTGTGCTAGTCTATTGCCTTCTCCGTGTACAAATAGAAACTTTAGATTGATACCCTGGGAGCTGTAAATAATTATGTTCTTCCACTGCAGAATGTGCCAGGGGCAGTGATGGTATTGAAGAGTATGCTAATCATGACTTTGGAATCAGTCTCAACTATAAGATTCTGAATTTTGACTTTGGATGCAATGTAGATAGCGCAATAGATACAGCGATCCATATATATATATTTAAATTTTCATACATACGATATATACGTGTGTGTGTGTGTGTGTATATACGTAAATGTAAATTAAATGTGTACATAAGAGATATACATATATATATATATGTATATATATATATATGTAAATATACAAGTATATATATATAGACCATTACAAACAATGAAGATAAAGAATGGGCAAATTATCTCCATGTAAAAGAAAAGCTAGTTGTGCTGGAGGTATAATCCCTACTGAAATCAGCTCTGTATTCCTCCCTATTGCAGCTAAACAGCGAGCTGGAATATTTCCTTCTCTAATAATATGTTGAAATTTATTTCTACCATTGTTCAGGAAACACTTAAGTTTATTTATCCATATGATAATATGCCAAGGGGGAGCTTCTTCTTTTTGCAATATCCTGATACAAGTGCTAGAATCAGATTCTACAATTAGATTTCTGATGTTGCATTGATGGTTGATCCATGGATACTCAATGCTTATGCATAGTATAACAATAATTATGATATGCTTTACTTTTTTTTTTTTTTTCACTTATATTTCCTTATTTTACAACAAAATCAAAAACTTGATCCTGAAGAAAATAAGAATTTAAATCTTTAATTTATATATTGGGATACTACTCTTATATATATTTATATTATTTAATTTATAAATATTTGGATACTACACAAGTATACGTATCGTTATCAAGTAATCTAGGACTTTTTGATTAAGATTTGAATATCGAACCCAAAGGGAAGATTATGCAATATGCACCTTTTATAAAGTTTTTCTAAGTTTTAAAAAGATAATTACTTAAACTAAAAATAATTTTTGTTGGAATTTAAAATTTAAATATTTTTGTTATTTTTGATATTTTAACGGAACAGTAAAAAGATAACTAAAGTTTATGTAGAAGAAAAGTACTTATTATGAAAATATCATTCTTCTTATCATGAATCAGTAATTAGCATATGAATTCTATTGTGGAAGTATACAAACTATGTTGTGCCAAATAAGAGCAATAATATTCTTTACCCTTACTAGAGATGTTATAAAGAACATTGGCTAATTTAAAGTTTGAATAATTCTGAAGACCAGCTAGGCAGGTAAGATATTACTCTCACTCTAGAGTTCCCTCAACTCCGTCCACCTGGGGGCTAACATTCTCATATCAGAACCTAAAACAAAAAAACCAAGTTGGGGGCTTTAACCTGTCACTTTAAAATCCTCTAACTCTACACCCATCAATGAATATTTCCCTATTTATTTGCACTCAATAATATGAACTACATTCTCATTTATACAACATCATGTGATTCTCTCCAATTGTTGATTGAGGCAATACCATCCCAGTTCTTACATGTTCTCATAACAAATTTTAACATCTAGATTGGCCAAATCAAGAAGTAAATGAAGTGCATGAATTTAAGTCATCACAACTTCTTCCAACATTAAAGATCAATACACTCCACAACTTCCATCCAAAACTTAATTAATTATCATTTTAAAAAGAAAGATAAAGAAAATACATAGAATCCATGGAGAAAACAAAACCACACTTTAGTTTAGAAGAAGAAATCATTGTCAAACCAATAACAAGTCTCGATTAAAACCAAAAGTAGTTTAAAACAAAAAGATAAAAAAATATCTCAAGTCCTCTACCAAACTCTTGAAGTTTCTTTGATTCTCTTCTCTTTTACATTCACTAAAAACAAAATAAAAAAAGGATAAAGTAAATAAAAAGTGGTTCCTAAAAATCTCTCTGAGCTAACTCCCCTGAAAAGAACTTTTAAAACTTGCAATATTTTCAGGACTCCAACTTTTTCAGACCTTTTCAGGACTCTTTTCTAAGACATCTCTTCTTCCTTTTATAGTTTTCCATGAAGTGCCTTGGAATCTTTTCAAAATGTGTCTTGATTCAATCTATTCGCCCAAGAGATGCATCCTTTCATGATAATCTTCGCCCATGGTGGTTACAACCACCTATTAAGCCAATGGGTGCCTCAAAAACCTCTTCAAAATTTGTGAGAACCGATTTTACTCGTCTAGTAACTACCATTGTTGCTTAAGTGTGGGGTCTCGGTGCTTAGCCCTTTCTGTTTAACTGACGCGTAAGCACCGGATGTGGCGCTTAGGCGCCAAAACTCTTTTGCACAATTTTTCACCTTTTTGCTCCAAATTTGATCATTTTTCACTCTTTTAGGCATTTTTTTTCCATTTTTTACTTGTATCTGCAAGAAAAACACAAATATACCTTCCATTAAATCGTAATATCTCAGAAATAAGTATAAAATGAGTCTAAAAATACTATATTTTAGTTGTATCAAAATCCCCCAAACTTAAAATGTTACTTGTCCTCAAGTGATACTTCAATCTTTAAAAAATAAATATGTATGATATGTATATAAGTTTCTCTAGGAGTTAGTAAAATTTAGATTTAGAAATATAGTCGTCCAATTTAGAAAAAAAATTAGTAAATGAGACCAACTTTTGAAAATTTTTAATGTTAAGAACTATGAAAATATGAGTTCCTAACTAATTCAAAAATAATGTAAGTTCTCAAAATTTATATTTTAGTTTTTTTTATTTTCTATTTTCTCTTTAGTTCTTTTACTATCTCCACTTAAAAATTTTTATTAAGAATAATTTTACTTACTATATTATATCTATAAGCTTAAGATTTTATCAAATCTTATACTTTAAAAAGACTAAATGTAGAACAAACTTTTGATTAGGCACTAATCCTCAAGCTTCTCCTCCCTTACATTTCTTTTCTTTTCTTTTTCTTTTCTTTTTATTTTTCTTTTTCTTTTTCTTTTTCTTTTTTAGGCAAGGATTACTATATTTGGATAGGCCTTTAATGATTTTGAATTCTACTTCTCCTTCCTTAAAGTAAAGTGTTGATATAAAACTTTTACTTATAGATATAATAATAGTTTTGAAAATTATTTTAATAAAATAAATTTAAGTATTAAAAATAAAAGTCTAAATTATCTAAATTTTTCAAAAATACAATTTTTCTTACTAAAGATAGTCACTTATATTAATCATTTTCCATAATAAAAATTTTTAACTTAAAGGTTTTCTTCATTACTTAAAATTTTAATTATTTTTTCTTACTCATTTCTAAAATCAAAATTTACTTCCCTAATATAACTTCATAGACATAATCAATTTTTGTTTTAAAATAAAATTCACTTGTAGTACATTTGAAAACAAATAAAATTCTAGTTTTGAAAATGTTTTTCATCCCCCAAACTTAAATTTTTAACAAATTAAACAGTTTAGCATCAGATAATATATAAGCAGAAATGAAAATTTAAATAACATGCTAACAGGAATTTTAACATCCTAATTATACAAGTATAAAATTAAAGACAGGAGTAAAATTAATTTTGATCAAATTTTCTAACATTTTATTTTAGTTTAACATGTAGAGATTCAAATAGACTTCTAAAAGTGGGAATAAAAGCAAACAACACACTAACATGATAAAAGAAAAATACAGGGTAGTAGTTTCTGAATTTCAAGTTTAAGATCTATGCTAGCAAGTTTTTCTAGTTTATAATAGATATGAAATTAAGTTAAGTTCTAAACTAACTAAATCACAGTACTAAACAAAAAACAACAGCTACTACCCTAAAATTTAAAAATAAAATGAAATACTATCTAACACAATAATAGAACATAAAAATTCAAAACACAACATAAATCATAGTCCAAAAACAACACACAAATGCAAATGTAGCAAGCTCAGACCACATAGTTCACATCATATTACAATCATAAAATGAATCTCTCAGCTCTACTTTTCATCCTCAAAATCTCCGCTGTACCATTTTTCTGTCGGTACATAATCAGGATATCAAGGATATGGAGGAAATTGCACTCCTGGTTCACCTCTAATCAGGCTCTCCAAAGATGCGTGGAATTTCTCTTCATAATCACTCTTCTTTATATTATAACTATTAGTGTGATCTACAAAACGCTTTAAATTTTGTACATTATTAGCGATAAAATTGATATTATATATCATCTTCTCACGCTCTAAGTTTCGGCACACCTCTAGATGTAGAAGCACGTGAAGTAGATGGTCGTGATGAAGCTGCAGTAAAGGTAGATGCAGCAGATGTTTCTAATCCATAACTTCTGGAAAATCCTCCTCTCCAGCCAAAAATCGAATGCTTAGAATAAGTCTTCACATTCACCTTCGTGATGGGCTTTAGAGGTGACAGAACTTTCTGCCAACTATCATACTTCACTCTAGCTTGCTTGCATAATGAAAATATCAAGGAATCAAGGAAACAAATCTAACAAATCTCATACCTGCAGTAGTAGCAACAACAGCTGAACTGATGATTGTGTGATATATCAAAGCCCCTATGTTAATGGGCTTTCCATCCTGAATACAATAATTCAATGTTGCTCTCTCTCTCTAGTCACTTCACTAAGATGATTGCTCGGAAGCAGACGAGTAGAAATGAAATAGTGTCAGGCCTTCAAAGGTGCACATAACCTTGAAGTTGGGAAATTCACTCTTCTCTCATTGGTTATCTTTCAAAGTCCTCTCCCAATAGTCAAATATGAAATAATCTCATCTAACTCCGCTTCCATAGGACTATAATTCAGATAAAAACACAAAGTCTACGATGGTAAATGGTAAAACAAGTTGATAACCTTTGGAGTAAAAGGTACCAACTTTCTTCTAACCATAACTCGACCGTCTTCAGCCTCTGGGAGATTTGCATAAAACTCCCTCACAACAGAAATCACTGCGATGACAGAGAAACAATAGAACAGTTCTCACTGTTTGCGGACTATCAGGTCTTGTACTTCTCCACCTAGACTTTTAAAACATCGCTCCTGAATCAATTTTTGTGATTGTAGTGCGTCACTACATCGATCCTGAGCTTTTGAACTGACAAATTTGCTCGAATCAAATGGGCTCTTTCCTCTACTCCTTTTCATTCTTGGTGTCATTCTACAAATTTGATAAATTCTAAAAATAACTTTAAAAATCAAGTTTAAATCACTAAACTAAACTTACAAAAGCACTAACTAAACTTCCAAAGCAATTTCCATAGATTTTTCTTCACTTTTCACCATGAATAGTGAATTTTTGAAATGCTCCAAATGTGCTTACAATATATGGTGAAAATCCAAAATTTTTGCATAGAAGTAAAGCTCTTGCCTTAAGGAACTTGGATCTAGCAAATATCACTCAATTCCACCAAGAAATCTTCAAATTTCACTTACCCTAGCCCTCAAAATTGCAAACTTGAGTTGGGGAAGACGATAGGAGGTGTTAAAAATGGTGTTTTCAGACTTAAAATTCACTTTTAACCGTTTACGAGCCTGTTTTTGTGAACCGGCGCTTAAGCGCGGGTAACGCTTAAGCGGGAGCCTGCCTCTCGAGTTGGCTCTGGCTTAAGCACGAGATGTGGCGCTTAGGCGCCAGTGCACAATTTTTGAAATTTTTAATTGCAGTGCACAATTTTTGAAATTTTAAATTTTTAATTGTAAGTAGAATGCACTATTAGCCTAAGTAAACCACCCCTAAATGGTCTCATAGCACTTAAATGACTATTTTTACTTCCTATATAACTCCCTTCTCTCACAAAATTCTACATAATAATTAATTCAATTTCAGGCTATAACTATTTCAATTCAAGGCTAAAAATAATACAAATTTTAACAAAAATAAACTTATATTAATTTAAAAACAAGTACAAATACATTTAAAACTTAGTTCTCTCTCCAAATAGTCTTTAAAGAGAAAAATTTTCTAAGTACAAAACACTTAACACACATTTACAATTAAACATATAAGTGACACAAACACTAAACACAAGACATAAACATTAACACACTTAAAAACATGACATCCAAACACACATATCCTAACACTTAACTTAATGCCACTCTTCATTAGAAGGAACGAATTCTTTTCTCTCAATAGTCTCTCCAGAAATATAGGGTTGATAAAACGAACGGTGGTGACGAGCTTTAATACTATCATCTTCGATCCACTTCTGCTTAAGGAAAATCACCGTATTGGCTTCCTCTATATAACCAGTATGGTTGAATTGCATCTTAAGTTGCCACCCAATATGTTCTAGAAGAGCATGCAATTCAAGCACCTTAGTCTCTAATACAAATATTGTATTCTCCATCTGGTTGATCTTCTCATACATCCCTTCAATACTAATGGCTAAGAAACCGTTATAGATCTCCTATGCACTTTGACTAATGAACTTCTTCTTCAAAACCATTTCCCATGAAGCATTTTCTCTAGATTTCTCTCTTTCTTAGACTTTTAGGGCTAAAAATAATCCAGGGTGAAATTCCTTCACAAACCCCTTATATTTATAGGCCTAATTTGCCCTCATAACTTCTAGGCATGACTAGAAATTTCCAAGACACATTTATTCCAACTAAATTGCAGTTATACATTCTAGAAATTGAAATTTGCACATGTGATTAAACTGCCGCACTTAAGCGTCGGATCTGGCGCTTAAGCGCCAGTGCACATTTTTGCACCAGTCAACTTAACATCCAAATTCTCATTCTAACATGTCTAAAAATCATTATTAGCCTATAATAAACTCAAAAATACTAGCCCAAATTTTTTAATCAGACTCAAAACAACAATACAAAGCAAAAACACACTGATAACTATGGGTTGCCTCCCACAAAGTGCTTGGTTTTACGTCGTCAGCCCCACATAACAGTGCTCATTCTAGTTGACCAAACATCATTCCATCATTATATTTATGTTGATCCCTTATATAATAAGGTTTCATTCTATGCCCATTCACTTTATAAATTTTCACAAAATTAGGATCTTTAATATCCACAACTTCATAAGGATAAACTTTTATCACAACAAATAAGCCTATCCACCTGAAAGTTTGCTTTGAAATAATCTTAACCTTGCATTATATAGCAAAACTTGTTGCCCTGGCTAAAAAGTTTTAGTAAGAATATTTCGATCATGTCACATTTTCATCTTTTCCTTATAGATCATAACACTCTCATAAGATTCATTCCTTATCTCTTCAAGCTCATTTAATTGTTTTCTTGCCAGCATCTTTTAACTTATAATTGAACTCTTTAATAGCCCAATATGCTTTATACTCAAGTTCAACTAGTAAGTGACAAGCTTTCCCAAATATTAGCTTATATAGGGATATTCCTATAGGAGTTCTATATGCAATCCTATAAGCCCACAAAAACATAGTCAAGTTATTGGATTCATAAGTTTTTCCATAATTCTTTTAATTTATTGATTGGATAATTTATCCAAACCACTTGTCTGAGGATGATAAGCAGTAGCAATCCTATGATTTATATGATATTTCTTTAATAACTTCTCCATAATGACATTTCTGAAATGACTTCCCCCATCAGTAATGATAACTCTCGGCATCCCAAATCTACCTTGGCATCCCAAATCTACAAAATATATTCATTTTAAAAAATTTTGCAACACTTTGAGCATCACATCGAGGTAAAGCAACAGCTTCTATCCATTTGGATACATAGTCCACTACAAACAAAATATATAAATTTCTGAAATATGGTATAAATAGTCCCATGAAATCTAATCCCCAAACATCAAATATTTCTTTTAGGATATAAATGAGGGGAATCTCATTTCTTCTAAAACTATTGTCTACTCATTGACATCCATCACGAGTTTTGATATAAGCAGTAACATCTTTAAAAATTGTAAGCCAACAAAATCCAGATTGTAGAGTTTTTTGTTTTATCAACACCAAAATGTCCCCTAAAATTAGAATTATGATATTTTTGGATAATTTCATAAGTTTCTTCTAATGGTACACATCTTCGAATGATAAGATCCTTTCCTTGTTTCTATAAATATGGGTCATCCCAAAATAAGTCTTAGCTTAAGAAATTAGTTTCCTCATTTGTTGGTATATCATTCCATAGGGTTTAAGACCACTAACAATTTAGTTCAGAATGTCGGCATACCACGAAACATGCCACTCATTTATAGTGAACAATTTTTCATCTGGAAAATGTCCTGGAAAATGATTTTTCATTTGGAAAATGGTCATTAATTTCTTTTTCAAAACAGAGTGGTTTTGGTAATTCAAACCTGGACAAATGTTCAGCAATATTTTCAGTTCCCTTCTTCTAATCTACTATTTTAAAATCAAATTCTTGTAAAAGAAGAATCCATCTTATAAGTCTCGATTTAGTATCCTTCTTTTTCATTAAGTACTTAATAGCAGAATGATTTGTATGCACTATACAATGAGTTCCACTATACAAAGGCATGTACTATTGCAAATAACTCTTTTTCAGTTGTTGTATAATTAATTTGAGCTTCATTTGAGCTTCATTAAGAGTTTATTTAACTAGCATAGTAAATAAATTTGAAAATTTTATCATATTTTTATCCTAAAACAACTCCAATAGCATAATCACTTGCATCACACATAAGTTCATAAGGCTTTTACCAATTTGGTGAAACTATAATTGGTGTAGTGATTAATTTTTCTTTTAATAATTTAAAAACTTTTAGGCATTCATCATCAAAATTAAAAATTTTATCCTTCTCCAGTAAATGGCATAAAAGCTTAGCAATCTCAGAAAAGTCCTTACTATATCGTCTGTAGAATCCATCATGTCCTAAAAAGCTCCTAATTTTCCTTACATTTGTTGGAAAAGGTAAATTAGCGATCACTTGAATTTTAGCAGGATCTACTTCTATACCATTTTCTGATATTTGATGACCTAATACAATTCCTCCTCTTACCATAAATTGGCATTTTTCCCATTTGTGGACTAAATTTGTTTCTTCACAGCACTTAAAAACTTTAGATAAATGTTCTAAATATGAGTCAAATAAAGTTCCAAACACTAAAAAGTCATCCATAAAGACTTCAATCCCTTTTTCAATTAAATCACAAAAAAATGCCATCATACATTTTTGAAATGTAGTAGGGGCATTGCATAAACCAAAGGGAATTCTTCTAAAAGCAAAAGCACCATAAGGACTGGTAGAAGTTGTTTTCTTTTGATCCTCAAAAGATATTTGAATTTGTTATAACCTGCATATCCATCCAAAAAATAAAAGTAGTTATGCCCAGCTAGTCTATCCAACATTTGATCTAGAAAGGGTAGTGGAAAATGATCTTTCATAGTGACAAGATTTAATTTTCTCTAATTAATGCATATTCGCCACCCTGTAACTTTTCTAGTTGGTATTAATTCATTATGCTCATTCACAGTTATAGTTACTCCTCCTTTCTTAAGAACACAGTGATTTGGACTAACCCATGCACTATCTGAAATAAGGTAGATAATTTCAGCATCTAACCACTTAAAAATTTCTTTCTTAACAACCTCTTTCATAATAGGATTTAATCTCCTTTGTAGATCAGCCCTAGCTTTGCAATTTTCTTACAGATTAATTCTATGCATACAAATTGAAGTACTGATTCCTTTAATATTAGCAATTGTCCATCTGAAGGCTTTCTTAAAATTTTTCAAAATTTTCATCAGCTTTTCTTCTTCTTCCTTTGTTAACTTTGAAGAAATTATAATAGGTAAAGTAGAGGAATCTCTTAAAAAGGCATACTTTAAGTTTTGAGGAAGTAATTTTGACTCAAATTCTGGAGGTTTTTCAATATATGGACAAAATGATTTATCTTTGTCTATCGTGTCCAAAATTTCAAAACTTTCTTGAACATAACTTAAATTGAATTTCAAAACTTTCTTGAACATAACTTAAATCTTCCTTAAAAAGGTTTACACATTGATCTAATTCCTCTTCTTTCTCATGTTTCAAATCTTTGTCTTAAGATTTTTTTTCATAAGTAGTTTTGAAATAGCATTTGCTTAGATATCTTATAACATCCATTCTATAACATTCATCATCTCATTCATCATCTTTACCTTATCATCTTTACCTTTTGCAGCGTATTTCATTGATTTTGAAATGTTAAAAATAATAGTTTGATCATTGACGCGCATTGATAGTTCCCTTTTGTGCACATCTATCATTTCTCTTCCTATGGCTAGGAAATGTCTCTCCAAAATGATAGGTATCTCTTTATCTTCCTCCATATCTAGCGTAATGAAATTGACAGGAAAGATAAATTGATCCAGTTTCACTAGGACATCTTCTATAACTCCTTTAGAATAGGTTATTGAATGAACTGCTAATTATAGAGTTACAGTAGTAGGGTTATTTATCCTAATCCTAATATTTTAAATATTGATAATGGCATAAGGTTAATGCTTGCACCTAAATCACATAAAGCATTCCCATAAAATCCCATAAAACTTTCCCATAAAATTTGTCTCCTATTGCACATGGAATTATAAAGCTACCAAGATCTTTAATCTTTTCAGGAAGTTTCTTCTGAATTATAGCACTGCACTCCTCATTAAGTACAGTAATATCATTTTCTTCAAACTTTCTTTTTCTGTTGAGAATATCCTTCATAAACTTTACTTAGCTTGACATTTGTTCTAAGGCTTCAACAAATGGAATATTGATTGTAAGCTTCTTAAATATTTCCAGAAATTTTTAAAATTTCTTATCTAACTTCTTTTGTCGAAGTCTCTGAAGAAATGGAGGTGGTGGTTTTTCTAAATCAATTTTAGGTAGAGAAATAGGTTTTTCAGAGTCTTTCGGAGCGTCCCCTTTTGATTCTTCAATTTCTTCTCTCTCTACTTCAATCTCTTTTTGAACCTTACCTGCCAACTCTCTTCCGCTTCTAAGTTGTACGGCTATAACTTGCTCTTTATTCTGGTCTTTTCAATTTGATTCAGTATTACTAGGAAGTGTTCCTTGGGATCTATTAGTTAATGAACTTGCAATTTGCCCAAGTTGATTCTCAATATTTCTAATTGTAGCTCCTTGACTTTGTAACTAATTACCCATTTGTAACACCACTTCTTCTATGGACAACTTCTTATCATTAAACTGTGTATTACTGTTGATTCCTTGAGTATAAGTAGATCTATAATTATTATTCGCTTGGTTGTTCCAGTTTCCCAAGGGGTTTACTTGGTTGTTCCCTAATTGATGATTATTACAACCCGAATTGTACAACCCGAATTGTTATTCTAGTAGTTAAAGTTGGGATGACTCTTCCAACCTGGGTTATAATAATTAGAATATGGGTTATTTTGCTTATTATTTATGACATTCAAAGTCTCTAATGATGTTTGAGAATCTACCATTTGGCCTAATGAATTTTCTTCAATCATGAAAATTAGTTGAGAAAAATTCATTCCAAATTGGTCTAACTTCCTTGAAATTGCAACAACTTGATTGGCTAACATATTAAATGCATCAATTTCATGAATATTGGCTACTTTCTTTGGATTCACCCTCTAGGAAGATCATTGAAAATTATTGGTAGATTGGTAGCCATTTTTTCAATTAAAGCATAAGCGTCATGAAATGGTTTTGACATCAACAAACCACTAGCAGCGGCATTAATAATAAATCAAAGAGAACCAATTAATCCATTATAAAAGGTTTGAATTATTAACCAATCTGACATAGCATGGTGTGGACATTTTCTTAAGAGTTCTTTAAATCGTTCCCATGCTTCATAAATAGATTCCCCTTCAAACGGATTAAAAGATGTAATATCATTTTTAAGCTTTGCAGTTTTTAGGGTGGAAAATATTTAGCAAGGAATTTTTGTGCTAAATCACCCCAAGTTCTGATAGTTCCAGGTGCTAATGAATTCAACCACATCTTAGCTTTATCCCTTAATGAGAAAGGAAATAACCTAAGCATTATGGCATCATGTGAAACACCATCGTATTTAAATGTAGCACGCAATTCTAAAAAATTAGTAAGATGTAAATTTGGATCTGCAATTGGTGATCCCCCAAAGTTATTATTTGATAACATTTGGATAATAGCAGGTTTATACTCAAATGAATTAGCCACTACAGTAGGTTTTTGAATACTACAATGAAGTACATCTATAGTAGGGTTGGCATAATGTCTTAAAAGTCTCAACTCTTGATGAATTTCAATATTTTGATTATTTTGGTTTGCCATTTCTGTAATTTTTTTGGAATTTTTAAGATTTTTAATTTTTTTGATTTTTTTGATTTTTCTAATAGTTTTTTCTAAAATTTTTAATTTTTTTGATTTTTTTGATTTTTCTAATAGTTTTTTCTAAATTAGAATCGTAGGGCACTAGAACTACAAAACCTGAACTACGCATACACTAACATAAAATAAAATGAAATAAAATAAAACATACAAAAATAAGATACCATATTGAAAGTTTAGTCTTCACTTTCTAAAAATAGAAATTTACTTCGGCAATGGGGCCAAAAACTTCATCCCTAAATACTCAATTCTTATGCACAGTATAACAATAGTTCTGATGATATTTTTCACCTATATTTCCTTATTTTACAACAAAACCAAGAACTTGATCCTAAAGAAAAATAAGAATTCAACTTTTTAATATATATATATATTTATATTAGGATACTACGCAAGTATACGTATCGTTATCAAGTAATATAGGACTTTTTGATTAAGACCTGAATATCAAACCCACGGGGAATATTATACAATATACACTTTTTAAAAAGTTTTTCTAATTTTTAAAACGATAATTACTTAAATTAAAAATGATTTTTGTAGCAATATAAAATTTAAATATTTTTGGTGTTTTTGATATTTTAATGGAACAGTATAAAGATAAAATTTAAATATTTTTGGTATTTTTGATATTTTAATGAAACAGTAAAAAGATAACTAAAATTTTTATAGAAGAAAAGTACGTCATATGAAAATATATTTCTTCTTATCATGAATTAGTAATAAGTGTAAGAATTATGTTGTGGAAGTATGCAAATTATGTTGTGCCAAATAAGAGCAATAGTATTCTTTACCCTTACTAGAGATGCTATAAAGAATATTGGCTAATTTAAAGTTTGAATAGTTCTCAAGACATGCTAGGTAGAGAAGATACTAGCTCTCACTCTAGAGTTCCCTTGATTCCCTCCACCTGGGGGCTAACATTCTTGTATGATAACCTAAAAAAATAAACCTAGTTGGGGGCTTTAACCTGTTTCTTTAAAGTCCTCTAACTCTACACCCATCAATGAATATTTCCTTATATATTTCCTTGAATATTTCCTTATTTATTTGCATTCAATCATATAAACTACATTCTCATTCATACAATCTCATGTAATTCTTTCCAACTGTTGACTAAGATAATACCAGCCTGGTTCTTACATGTTCTCACACATGTTCTCTGTTCTCACAATAAATTTTAGCATCTGGATTGGCCAAATCAAGAAGTAAATGAAGTGCATGGATTTAAATCATCAGAACTTCTTGCAACATTAAAGATCAATAATCTCCGCAACTTCCATCCAAAACTTAATTACTTATCATTTTAAGAATAAAGATAAAGAAAACTACTCATAATCCATGGAAAAAAAACCACACTTTGGTTTACAAGAAGAAAACATTGTCAAACCAACAACAAGTCCCGATTAAAACCAAAAGTTGTCTAAAACAAAAAGATAAAAACTTATCTTAAAGTCCTCCATAAAACTCCTAAAGTTCCTTTGATTCTCTTCTCTTTTACAATCACTCAAAATAAAATAACAAAAAGGATAAAGTAAATAAAAAGTAGTTCCTGAAAATCTCTCCGAACTAACTCCCTAGAAAAGAACTTTCAAAACATGTCAATATTTTTAGGACTCCAACTTTTTCAGACCTTTTCAGGACTCTTTTCTAAGTCCTCTCTTCTTTCTTTTATACTTTTCCAAGAGGTTTCTTGGGATCTCTTCAAAATGTGTCTTGATTCGATGTATTTGCCCAAGAGATGCATCCTTTCATGATAATTTTTGTCCATGGTAGTTACAACCACCTATTAACCCAATGGGTGCCTCAAAAACTTCTTCGAAATTCATGAAAACTATTTTTGCTCATCTAGTAGCTGCCACTGATGCTTAAGCATGGGGCCTCAGTGCTTAGGCGCGACCTTCTCTATTTCATCAACGCTTAAGTGTTGGATCTGGCGCTTAGGCACCAAAACTCTTTTGAATAATTTTTCACCTTTTTGCTCCAAATTTGATCCTTTTTCACTTTATTAAGCATTTTTTTCTATTTTTACTTGTATCTGCAAGAAAAGCACAAAAATATCTTCCATTAAAGTGCAATATCTCAAAAATAGATATAAAAATGTGTCTAAAAACACTATTATATTAGGTGTATCAATGGGAAAGGTTTATAGGCCAATAAATGGATATCATCTCAGTTTTTAGTGAATCATAAGCCTAAGATGGAGAAGAATAGTAAAGAATACACTTCCCTTGGGAGTTTCTAAAAATTTCCCCTACCTCAAAAAACTCCCTAGAAAAACTACTATCGGTATTGACCTTCAGCCACCCAGATGGAGGAGGGATCCAAATGACCAAAGTTGGCTTGCAAATCTGCTTAACTTTCTCATCAGGCACCCAATTATGGAAAACATTGGGAAACTTTTGTTAATAATTTTTTGCATATAGGAGTACAATTAAACACCACAGACTTCCCCATAGGTTTGATGTTGTCAAACTTAGCTTGATTCCTACACATCCAGATGAACCAAGCAACTATACAAGGAATGATTATCAAGTTAGATTCTTGCCAGTCCTTCCAGCACCACTAAAATTTATTGAAGCTGACTTTTAGAGTATCAATGTTAAGTTGATGCAGCAGCTCAGACCAAATTATTTGAGTAAAATTGCAAGAGAATAATAAATGGTCTAAACTCTCTTCTTCAGCATTACACAGGTAGCAACATGAACACCCCTTAGCCCTTTCATCTTCAGAATATCATTAATAGGTAGCAAAGATTTTCATAG
Organism: Phalaenopsis equestris; assembly: GCF_001263595.1. Taxonomy (NCBI): domain Eukaryota; kingdom Viridiplantae; phylum Streptophyta; class Magnoliopsida; order Asparagales; family Orchidaceae; genus Phalaenopsis; species Phalaenopsis equestris. Next base: position 14,065 of record NW_018251126.1, on the reverse strand, counting down.
CCTCCAGCAGAAAAAAGACATAGAAGGTGTTAACCACTTTCCTCATATAGCTTTCCCCCATAAGAGAGGCTGCCACTTGTAGAATTTCTGAAAAATGTAGGCTGAAAGTTTCTGTGAGGGAGCTTGTTTAGTAATGATTTTATCTTTTTGCTCAGAGTTGATGGAGTTATTCTTTACCCAATGCATCTGCTCTTCATGTAAGATGGTATTCAACATGTTGCAATTCCATTGATTATCAGACTAATACTCCTTCACCTTAGTCAGATAATTGGGGTTGGAGTTGGAACAAGATAGTTTCTCCCCATTCCATGCCCATTTATCTAACCAAAAATTGATTTGCCCTTCTCATAGCTCCCAAATAAATAGATCTTCAGCATGAGATCTGACCTCCAGCAATTTAGTCCATAGCCTGGAATCCCCAAGTTTTTTTCTAGCCAGGTTAGGATGAAAGGACCTGCAGTACTTCCTTTTCTTAAAAAGTGCCCATAGACTATCTTGGGCCCTAAACTTAATCCAAAGTTTGCAAAGATTTATAAAACTTAGTTGTTGGAAATCTTTAAAGCCCAAACCACTAGCATTAAGAGGCTTACAAAGTTTTTGCCAAGATAACCAATAAAATTATTTCTTCTGTCCAGCCCACATGAATTTATTAAAAATTCTACCCAGTAGAGCTTAAGTCCCTATCTTCATTTTGAACATTTGAAGGGCTTAAGAAGGAATGGCTGTTAAGATGCTTTTGAGGAGAGTGATTCTTCCTCCATTGGAGAGGAAGGAATTGGTCCAACATTGAAGTTATTTCTTAATAAGGTCAATAACATCATTAAATTGAGTTGCTTGGTTCTGCCTTTAATTAACTGAACTCCAAGATAATTGATTGGTAAAGAGGCCAGGCTAAAACTAGTGTATTGGGTAATCCGATGCTTAATCTTTGGAAGAGTACGTGACCTGGTAAAAAATTGACATTTATGTTTGTTAAGGCTCATACCTGAAGTCTGCTGGAAATGCTTGAGTCATTGATAAAGAGTCTTCACGGCAGTTTTTGTAGCCTTAGAGAAAATAATTACATCATTTGCATAGGTCAGGTGACCACACCAATATTAGATTTGTGCTGATAGGCCAAATAAGGAGATGAAAATAACATTTGATTTAAGAGCCTTGATAGATAATCCATTGCTAGAATAAAGATTGTGGGGGACAAGGGGTCTCCTTGTTTGACTCCCCTAGAAGAAGTGAACAAACCATGGTTCTTTCCATTGATTAAAATAGAGTGGTTATTGCATTTGAGCTATCTTCTGATAAGATTGATGAAAGGCCCAAAGAAACCTCTAGCAGTTAGAGTATCCAAGATGAAATCCCAGTTAATGGTATCATAGGCCTTTTTGATGTCCAATTTGAAAATGATATTATTGCCTCTAAATTTTCTATCAACATCCCTCTCACCATACAACAAGAGCTATATATATATATATATATATATATAACATATATATTATATTGATTGTTGTAGATAATGTTTTAAAAATGCAACAATTATAAGATTGGTGTCAAAATTAAATATAAGGCATAAAATTACAACAGCTTATCATTCCCAAACTAGTGTTTCAGCAGAAGTATCTAATCATGAAATTAAGAGAATTTTGGAAAAGCGAGTTAATCCTAATAAAATGGATTGGTCTGTTAGATTAGATACAACATTATGGACATAAAGAACAGCTTATAAGACACCTATAGGAATGTCCTCAATGTCCCCATATAGATTAATTTTTGGGAAGACTTGTCACTTATCAGTTGAATTAGAGCATAAAGCTTATTGGACTATAAAAGAATTCAATTTCAATTTGGAAGAAGCTGATGAGAAAAGATTATTACAATTGAATGAGCTTGAGAAATTTAGGAATGTATCTTACGATAATGCGAGCATTTATAAGGAAAAGATGAAGGAATGACATGATTAGAAGATAATAAAAAGAGAATTTGAACATGGAGAGAATTTGAACATGGACTTACATGGACTTAAAGTTTTATTATACAATACAAGATTGAACTTATTTCCTAGAAACTTGAAGTATAGATGGAAAGGGCCATTCATAGTTATAAATGTCTATCCATGTGGAGCAGTGTTGACCTCATTTTGGGTTGAGGTTTAGTTTTTCTTCTTTAGTAGCCTAAGGTCTAGCCATAGTATTTTATTATTGACTATTCTTAGAAAATTAGACATGGAACCCTAACCATTAGCAATTCCAAACTATTCTTTACTCAGCTTGAAGTTCTACATGTTGCTCTCAACCTCTAAATACTTAGTAGGTGGGGTCACTATGTGGGAAACTAAGGATGAGTCACCCTTAGGATTGTTGGACCTTTGGGTTGATGTTGACCTTGGATGTTGGTTTGGAGCTAAGGCACTCACTACACTTATCTACGCCCACAATCACTCACAACCCTGAACTCAAATTTCTAGCCTAGATCTCTTGATCGTTTGGGATACTCATGTAGATGGTCCCCTAAACCTACTAACCTTAGGGTTATCGTTTGGCTAAGACCACTATGTAGAGGACCCAAAATGGGGTTCTCATTGGTCCATGCCTTATTGGTCATGCTTGGTACCTCAAATCTACCAAAATACCCTTCTTGGCCTTTTACCCCTAAAACACCCCCAAATTACCAAAATACCCCTCTTGGACCCAAAATTCCAAAAATTCCAAAAATTACTAGAAAATCCCAATAAATCCTAAATATTCTCAATTTCATTTCTCTCAACTACCACATGACCCAATTTGGCCAATTTGACCATCTTTAACCAAAACCCCCAAATTGCCCTTTAAAGACCCAAATTCTCCCAAATCCAACTCAAATGTCCATCAATTGGGTCTCAAGTGACCCCAATTTCAATACTAAACTGAAATTAAATTTTTATATGATCAAAATAAACCCAATCCAAGCTCAATTGGTCCATGATTTGAGCCCAATTTTGATTTGGGTCAAAACCCTAATTTTGACCATATGACTTAATCTCACCAAATTGAACCCATGGCCTAGTCAATTGGCCCCAATTGATGTTTCAATTAATGTTGAAAAATCTTTATTACATTCCTATACATCAAAATCAACCATCAATTGGCCTTGGTGAAGTCTCAAGTCCATTTGATTTTGGCCTAAATCCAAAATTCCCAAATTTAGCCCCAAATTGGCTAAGTCCCCAAATTTCACCCAATTGATTGCCTTAACCTCCAAATTGGCATCCAATTCATGTTGAAAAATATTCATGAGGTCCCTATTGACCATTTAAAATAATCAATTTGGACTTAGCCCAAGGCTAACCCAAGCCTAGCCCAACATGACCAAATTGATTAAAGTTCAAAATTCCTTCAAATTGACCCCCAAATGAACTCAAAACCACTTCCATCCTTCACCAAAGTTGTTCCTTATGATCATCTACACAATTTTAATCAATAAATTGGGCCAATTGGCATGGCTAGTTTAACCCAAACCCAACTTTTGGTCATTTGCACCCACTTGGACCCGTGCATTAAATCTGACCTAACCACCCTAAGGCCACCAAATTAACTCCACCACAGCAATTAGTTGGACTTAATGACCAGTCCAAACACCATGAAATCACCTAAATCGAACCATGGACTAAAGGTCCCCCAAATTAAGGGGTCTTATTTCCAAAAATGCACATGCTTAAGATATCTTTGCCAAATCCAAGCACATTTGAATTAAATTGCTGTGATGGATTCCTCTGGGTTCCCTGAGCTCCTAGCCACCTCCCCCTGGCCGGCCGGCCAGCCTAGTGGCCGGAAAAAATCCCAAAACCAAGAGCCACCCCCATCACACTTCACCCAAATCAAACCTAGAGGCCAGCTCATCCAAATTAAATTGAAGAGCTCCTCTGCCCTCCACCTATGCACCACAATGCACCCAAACTTATGCCCTAAGAGCCACCCCATGGACATTTTTATAAAAACTCACCTCCCACGGCCATGGGAGGTGTGCTGAAATTCCTTAGAGAGGTCTCTCCAAACTTCACACAAAGCTTCCTTAAGATCCCCTCAGTGCATTCCAACCATTTTCCCTCACCCATTCCCATTGCCGGAGCTCAATTTTGAGCTTGAAACCCTGCCGGAAACCAGGACACAACCCAATACACCTCCACACTCCACCAAATTTCAATTTCTTGTGCCCACACCTTCACAAGAGTGAAAGAAGCCAAAGCCCCATCAAATACCCTTTCTACAGAACCTCTACCATAGCTCTAGACCTACACCTGAAATCGAGCTTGGTCGAATTCATACCTAGGCCTTACACCAAGACCTGGGACTCAATCTCTAGCCTCCTTGGACCTCGAAGAACGTGCCCAACACCTCTAATCGAGTTTGAGGTGGCACGCACGGTTTAAATAGATAAATAGGGCCTTTTCTTATTTATTTAAATACCCTTAACTTAGAAAATTCATAACTTTGTGTAGAAAGATCACAAAAATAAAATAAAAATACCAACTTGCTCAGTAAACAAAGGAGAACAATGTGGAACAAATTTCAAGTCCATTTGGTGCATATTTTATTTTTAATTGATTAAAAACTGTTTGGGATCATTTGATTCTCCATGCATAATGGCACATCACCTTGACTTGGAATTTTAGCATGTTGCAGCCTATGTCTAGGGAATTATTCTCTAATTTTTCTAAAGTTAGAAGAGCCTCCTATACAGAGATCCATATTTTTCAAGTTATTTCACATTATTTCTTTAAAAGAATAATGGAAATTAGCATATTGATTATAATATCTTAAGAAAATTTTGGAAGGTCCATCATGACTAGAGAAATCTTTGGAAATAATTTCATGGGTCAAGTCATTTAAAATATCCTTAAATTTTATAAATACTAAATCACTAAGATAATTAATTTTGGAAAATATAAACATTTAAATGACTTGATTTTTTACCTGTACTATGATTTATGATCCAGAGAGCTCATCATAAAAATTTCAAAATATTTTGAGTTCATTTGACACCTTAAGTTGATTTTTAAAGATAAATAACACTCTTGGCATTTAAATGATTTTTAAAAAAATCAAAATCTAACTCAAAAAATTATGAAACTTAGTTTTTTGAGCTCTCTGTGATCAGGGGTATTTTCTAAAAATAATATATTTATAATAAAAACTTAATTGTTAACCTATTTTAAATATTTAAATAATTAAAAATTCATAAAAATCGCGTAAATAAAAGAACTCATGAAAATGTTCTAAATTGCTTCCTAATAACTTAAGAACAACTAGAATATTTTTCCTGAATTTCTAAATAAAGATATTGAATTTCAGAGCTTAAAAATAATTTTTTTAAAAAGGCTAAAAATGAGTTTTCACTTAAATAATTTCAATAAATCAAGAAAAAATAAAAAAAATATAAAATTTGCTCCTCTGAGTTCTCTAACCTCAGGGTGATTTTTTTAAAAATATGAAACTTAATTTTCACCACCTAAAATATTTTATTTTTATTAAATAGCCTAGAATTTAAAATAATTCTAATAACCTATTTTATTTTTATTAAATAGCCTAGAATTTAAAATAATTCTAATAAATCACAAAGAATTCAAAAAATCATGAAATTTTTTTCCAAAGGCTTCTCTAGTCTGGTTATACTTCCAGTAAAAATTTTAAAGGATTATAAATTACCTTGGTCAACTTAGGAATTTTCTTTAGAAAATCCTATTTTTGCATTAAAATAATTATATAAATTAAATGAAATTTTAAAAAATCACATTTTCTCCTCTGATGTCTCAACTGACCCATGAATGGGGTAGGATAAAAATTTCAAAGTCATTTAAATTGAATTTGACAAATTATGA